>NW_002987224.1:143150-148292 GCF_000006295.1 Pediculus humanus corporis | reverse complement strand
TTCGGTTAAAAACGTTTGAAAAAAAAAGTCCGAGAAATTGTTCGTTGGGAATTCGGTGAGTGGCGTGGTGGGGGGAACTTTTCAAATAAAATTTTCATGTTTCATTTATCCCGTAAAAAATCATTATTATTATTATTATCATTATTAAATTTTTTCCTTTCTTGAAATTTCGAAAATTTGAACGCATAAATAAATTTAATATTAATTAATTATAATTAAAATGAGTTAAAGCGTAATTAACCGATTTCTTTCACCTGTTGTCTCTCGTTTTTAAAAAATTAATAACGAAAATGACAGAACTTTAATATAATACCATGATAATAATAATAATAATGATGATGATCATGATGATGAATTGAGAAGAGAGAGAGAGAGAGAGAGAATAGAAAAATATATATAAATATTAAAGGGTGGAAAAGGGCAAAAGACAAAAACTACCATTTTGAAAAAGGAAGGATCCCGGAAGGAGGGGGGATTATCCCATCGTCGGGATGCTGGAAGGAAAAAGGGGGAGTGAAAGGGGGAAAGGGGGAAAGGATTTTTGTGTTGTTGTTCAGGTTAATTGAAATTTAACTTCGATTAAAACTCGATTACCTGCCATAATTTGGGTTATCCCTTTTTTTTTTTTTTGTTTTTAATGGTTTCCTAATTGTTGTATTTTTTTTTTTTGTTTTGTTTAAAACTTGTTTTCTTTTTTTTGACTACACGAAAATTAATTCCGTTTTTTATTTATTTATTTATTAACAATTTCTACTACGATAAATAAATAAATAAAAACAACGATATAACGTCGTCGAAATAAATAAATAAAAATTATTAACGTTTAGCGGATGACGGAAATAATTAATAGGAAAAGAAAAAAAGTGTACAATACATTTTAAATGATCATTTTTTTTTCATCGACAGTGTTGCCAACCGAAGAATACGGAGGGTAAGGGAAACGAGGAAGGGGAGAAGAAGAAAAGGAAAAAAAAATTTTTTTTTTTTTTTTTAATTATAAATTTATAAATAATTTTTTCCATTTAACCCTTGGAAAATTTTTTTTTCTTTTTTCGATCGATCGAAATTTTTCGAATTTCGATTGAAGATCGATCGATTAACTCTTTTTTTTTTTTTTAATTTTAAATTAAAAAGGAATGAAAAAGAGAAAAAGAAAAGGTAAAAATTTTAAGTAAGGTTATTACGTTTCTATTAAATGAAAAAAATAACTTTAATTAATTTATTAATATGATGATGATAAATGATGATGATAATGATGATGATGATTGTTATGAGTTATTTAAATTATATTATAAAGAAATTAAGGTGAGAATGAATGAAAAAAAAAAATTAGTTTTCTTTTTTTCAAATTCGAAAATTTTATTAAAGAAGGAAAAGGAAAAAAATGATGGAAAAAGATTTTGTTCAGACAACTGATATGATTCCTGGAGTATCAAATGTCAAAAACAAACGTTGTAAAGTCAAATCAAAAGATAAAAAAAAACTAAGAAATGATGAGGAAAAAAAAATTTTTCTTTTTTTTGCTCTTTCTAATTTTTTTTTTTTAATATAAAAAAAAAATATGCCGCAAGAATAAATCAAAAAAAAAAAAAGAAAAAAAAAATTTTTTTTTAAAATTGGTTTTGTTAATTAAAGCTCATTGATTATTAACTAGTTAAACAAAAATTCTTTTTTTTTTAATAATAATAATAATAATAATAATAATAATTACTTTTGGAATGAGATTCATTCATTAATGGTTTTCTTTAAACAAAAAAAAAGTTTTCCCACTCACTAATTAACATTTAAATTTTTTTCTTTTCTTTTTCTTTTTCTTATTTTCTTTTTTCCCGATAATTTTTTAACTGAAAATTGACAAAAAAAAACAAATATATACAAATAAGATTTTTTTTTATGGAAAAGGTCAAAGGTTAAAAAATTTGATGATGTCATCAAGGGTCAATGAAACTTTCACAATTAATAAAAATTTCGTTAGGAAAAGAAATGAAGACGATTTTACCATTTTTTCCAGATCAGGTTATAAATTTAATGGCGTAGAGAAAATTTCCAAATGGGGGGGAGTCTCCCTTAAATTTGTTGTACGAAAATCATCGTGGAAAATCTTTGGGATTTCGTCGGAATGTGGGAAAAAAAGTTTTCGAAGAACCAGAGGCAGTTTATATTTTTAAGAATATGCAGACTACAAAAACAAACCGGAAATAAAAACCAGAAACGAGAAAGTTCAAATTTTAAACGACGTTACAATTAAAAAATTTATTAATGTGAATGTTATTATTATTATTATTATCATCATAATAATTTTAGATAAATCCTTCGTACTCGATGGAATGTATCATTAAATATATATTATAAGATTTTTAAATCGTTCCCACAGGAATAAATGTTTTAAATCTCTAGAGTGTTTTCCATAAAAAAAAAAAAATTTTTTTATTAAAATTTAAGCTTTTTCTAACGCGATGGAACGTCTTGTTTAATTTTCCCCTTTATTTGTAGAAATTTCTTTCGTTTTCAAAAAAATGTGTGTGTCTGTGTTTGTAGGACGTCTGTTTGTCGGTGCATTAACAAACATTAAAATTTTTAAACAAAATTAAATTTAAATTCCCATAAGAATTTTTTTTTCTTGTAATTTTACAAAATGACGGTTATGTATATGTATGATAGATAATGTTTGTGTTTGTGTTTGTTCTCTCTGTCTGTTGTAAAAGAGATCTTGTGATGTGGTTGTTGTTGGTATATACCATTTTTTAAATACCGAGTAATGATATATTTGTTAACAATCTTCATTTTGTATTCTATAAAATGTTTATTTATTTATTCATTCATAACTTTTTGTTACGTTCAAAAATTTTCCTTTTTTTTTTAAAAATATTTTATGAATGTCAATTTTTGAATCATAACTCTTTAATGGATTTTCTTTGCGAGTGGTTTTATGTAAAAAAATTTTTTCTTCCAACGAATAGTTAATTATAAATTTATGTCTGAAAACTATTTTGTGAAGTTCACGATAACTCAAAAAAAAATTTTTCGCGAAAATTACAGCAGAAGACGCAAAAGCAGAAGAAGCAGAAGAAATTACCTATTTTTAATAAATTTTTTTTTTTTGTAAAGTTTAAATTTATAATAAATGTACGTAAAAATTTCTTTAATAAGAAAGAGATAGAGAGAGTAAGAGAGAGAGAGAGTGAGTTAGGAAGAGAGAGGGGGAGAAGGGGGGTAGAAGAAGAAAAAAAAATTTTTTTTAATTTAAACTTTTTTTTCACATAATAAATTTTTTTTAAAAATAAATCATTTTAATATTTTTTGGTCGAATTAATAATAACAATAATAATAATAATAATAATAATAATAATAATAATATATTATACTGTAAATAAAAATAAATTTTATTTTAAAAAAAAAAAAAATTTAAAAAACCCCCAAAAAAAAATTTTTTTTGTTATGAAACTTGTGGGAAAAAAATTAAAATTTAGAGAGGTAGAGAGAGAGAAAGAATAGGAGGGGAGGGGGGAGGGGGAAGAAAAACATTCGCGTAACGTTCTTATTCATTGAATTTTTTTTTCTATTGTTTATTTAGTAAAAAAAGAAACCTCATTTTGAAATTAAAAAAAAAAAAGAGAGAGAAATTAAATTTAGACTTTAATGAATAATAATAAGATAAAAAAAAAAAAAATTTTTTGTACCCTCAACGGAATTTTGATTACGTTTATCGGTCAAACCTTATACCTAATTAATTTTCTTTTTTTTTTTTTTATAAAAATTTCGGTAGCCAAATTGATTGGCCAAAAGCCATATTAAAATTATTCCAATTTTTTAATTTAAATTTTTTATCATTTTTGTTGTTGTAACTGGAGAGAGAGAGAGAGAGAGAGAGAGAGAGAGAGAGAGAGAAAATTTCATTTATTATAATTTTTTTTTTACCTTTTTATAAATTTTCTTTTTTTATTATTATTAATAATATATTTAAAAAAAACAAGTTTAAAACGTATTTTTTATTATTTAAAGGATTTTTTATTATTGTACAAAAAAGTTTTCTTTTTTTTTTATTACCAACAGGAAAATTAAACCCCCCAAAACAAAACAAAAAAAAATTTTCTTTTTTATTTAATGAATAAAAAATTTTTATTTTCGTTTGTTCAACATTGTCCATGTTTTTTTTTTTTTTTTTTGTAGTGTTGGTATTACTTTTTTATATAGTAGTCTAAGTACATAAAATTGTTTTTTTTTTTTTTTGTTATCGTTACGCACAAAATAAATTTCCTATAAATCAAGTGGAAACAAAATTGTTTTTTTTTTAAGTAGTATTTTGTAAGAGAGAGAGAGAAAGAGAGAAAGGGGGGAGAGAGAGAGAGAGATAATAAACTAATCAAAGGCGGATTTGGAGTTTTATTGCTGCGAGCGAGAATTTTCAGGTAAATCCTTAAGATTTTCAAAATTTAAGTTTTTCCAACACAAAAAAAATTTTTTACTTATTTAAAATTTTGTGAGTGAGAGAGAGAGATAAAAAACAATAAATACAAATTCTTAATATTATATTTTATCTTTTTTAACTTTTTTCCTACCCTTCTGCGTTTATTAATAATAATAAAAAGAGGATGTTTATTATTATATATAAAAAATTTAAATTTCGTTCGAATGTGTTAATGAAAAAAAATTTTTTTTTTTGTTATCAAAGCGTTAAAATTTTACCCTTTTTTTTTATGGGGAGAAAGGTTGTGGTGATAAGAGGAAAGGAGGGGGGTATGAAATTTTTTGTGGTGGTGGTCAAGGGGGTTAATAATAAATGCAAACCTCGATCGACAAGAAAAAAATTTTCTTTTTTATTTTTACCATTAAGTAAAGTGTCGGTTAATAAATGTAATTTTTTTTTTTTTTTATGTTAAATAAAGTTACCGGGAAAGAAAGAGAGAGAGAAAAAGAGTGAGAGAGTGAGATAGAGAGAGAAAGGCACTTTACCCGTAGGGAGGAAAAAAAACCTTGTTTTTAATTAAAAAGGTAAAAAAAAAAAAAAAATTTCATTCGATGTTTTTTTTTAAACGAACCCCCCCCCCTGTCCCCGATAAATATACTTGTATTATTATTATTATTAAATTGATAACAGAAAAATTATTGATAATAATAATAATAATATTTATTACGATAAAT
>NW_002987224.1:141022-142990 GCF_000006295.1 Pediculus humanus corporis | reverse complement strand
AAACAATAAATTTTCCATATATACGTGTGAGAAAATTTTTTTTTTTTTTCGGTTTATATTTTTCCATTCTATTAATAAATGTCTTATATATGCCCCGAATATTATTATTATTATTATTATTTAAAAAAAAGTAAATTTATCATCATTATTATCATCATCATCATCATCATTATCATCATTATTATGATCATCATCATCATCATTGTCATCATTATTTTATCGTGAAAAACAAGAACAAAACAAAAAAAAAGTTTGTAAATTTTTTGTTTTTTTTTTTTTTTTAAAGCTCAAATAATTACATTATTATTATTATTATTATTATTATTATTATTATTATTATTATTATTATTATTATTATTATTATTATTATTATTATTATTATTATATATTTTGATGTTTATAAATCGTCATTCGTTAATAATAATAATAATAAAAGTTTTTTTTTTAATTACCTTAAAAACGGTGTATTAAAATTTCATTTAAAAACATCGAAATATATATATATATAGCAAACGTTAAACAAAAAGATAGAAAGAGAAAAAAAGGTTTTTAATGTTTAATCACGTGATTTTTTTTTATTAATAAAACAAAAAGAACATAAAACATATTTTCATGTTAAATGCATATAAAACATAAAAAGTGAGAGAGTGAGAGACAGTGAGAGAGAGAGAGAGAGAGAGAAAGAGAGAGGGAGGGAGGGAGAAATTAAAAAACGCAAACAATGTAGTTTTTTTTTTTTTTTTTAACGTAACGTAAAATTTTTTTTTTTTCGTTGACTCCAACATATTTTACCATTATTATTATTATCATTTTTTTTTTAAATAAATAAATAAATAGGAGCGATAATAATAATAAAAAAAAACGTGCGTGTGTGTAAGTGTGTGTGTGTGTGGGAAAAAAAAATATAATAGGAAAAAATATTGCGGGATTTAAAATTGTATTTTTTTTTTTAGTTTTTTCGTTACGAAATTATTATTATTATTATTATTATTATTATTATTATTATTATTATTATTATTATTATTATTATTATTATTAAAGAAAAAAAAATTCATCGTTACTTGAAACGAATTTATGTTATAAATAAAAGAAAAATGACAAAATTTTAAATTAAATAAAAAATTTTATGTACGTATGTATGTGAATTAACCGAATAAATAAATAAATAAATTTTTTATTAATACAACCGACGACTACATTATTCAAAATCGTATATTTTTCAATTTATTTATTTATTTATTTATACATATTATTTATATTATTTTAAAAAATTTGACAAAAACAAATATTTCATTATTAAAAAAAAAAAAAAGTTTTTATCACAGCGAAAAAAAAATGATAAGAAAAAAAAGAAAAGTTTAATAAATCTTTTTCCGGATGATTTATTATTTTCTATTTTTTTTTCTTATTTCGAACGTTAAATTTTTTTTTTCACGAAATAAACTTTCGTTATTATTATTATCATTATCATTATCATTATTATTATTATTTATTAAAATAAATTTTTATGTCTTTTAATACTGCAATCATATAATTAATAATTATTAATTTTTAAAAATATAAATACAAGTAACTCACTTTAATTTATTTATTTTTTGTTATTTTAACCAGGGAAAAAAACAAACAAACAAACAAACAAACAAACAACAACAACAATAAAAATGTCTGTCAATAAATTAAGAGTTAAAATTGTTTAATGTAAATTAAAAAGAAAATAAATAAATAAATAAATTATTGAATAATAATAATTAATAAATAAATAAATAAAAAGGAAAAAAAATAAAAAATCCCCGTATAAAAGAAAAAGAAAAAATAAATAATATTAATAATTACGATAACGAAAACAAATTGATATTAATTACAAGGATTTCTTACAATAATAATAATAATAATAATAATAATAATAAAAGAGAAGAGGCGCTGGTGTTCCATGGTTGACAAGCCTTTAGTCATATCGTTTTCTTTAAT
>NW_002987224.1:106402-135664 GCF_000006295.1 Pediculus humanus corporis | reverse complement strand
AAATAAATTTTTATGTCTTTTAATACTGCAATCATATAATTAATAATTATTAATTTTTAAAAATATAAATACAAGTAACTCACTTTAATTTATTTATTTTTTGTTATTTTAACCAGGGAAAAAAACAAACAAACAAACAAACAACAACAACAATAAAAATGTCTGTCAATAAATTAAGAGTTAAAATTGTTTAATGTAAATTAAAAAGAAAATAAATAAATAAATAAATTATTGAATAATAATAATTAATAAATAAATAAATAAAAAGGAAAAAAAATAAAAAATCCCCGTATAAAAGAAAAAGAAAAAATAAATAATATTAATAATTACGATAACGAAAACAAATTGATATTAATTACAAGGATTTCTTACAATAATAATAATAATAATAATAATAATAATAATAATAATAATAATAATAACAATAACAATAATAATGATGATGATAATAATTTATCGATATTGTCAATTTATATATATTATCAATCAATCAGTCTCTTATCAAATGCATTTAAAAGGGAAAAAAAAAAAGAAAATTTACAACTTGCGCAACACGAATTTTAAATTGCAATATTGATTACATTTAAATTTATTTACATACATTTATATTAATAATATTATTTATTTTATTATTTACTCTTTAGTTTATCATTATTATTATTATTACTATGTGTGCGTGGGTGCGTGTGTGCGTGTTCGATTAATAAAAAAAATTATCGTTATTAAAAATAATTAATTAATTAATTTTTTTTTTTACTTATTTAATAAAAATTATCCTTAACTTATTTTTTAAAAAAAATAGTATCATTATCATTATTATTATTATTAAGTTTGTATTCGGAAAATTATATATATAACGTTTTAAGAAAAAAAACCGGAAATGAAAATTATTAATAATAATAATAAAAATGATAATAGATTAAAAAGTAATAATTTTTATTATCGCATACATTACCTTTTAAATTTTTTTTTAATGGCGTCACGGCGGATTTATTTATTTAAATAATAATAATAATAATTATTATTATTATTTATTTAATTTTTTTTATCGATGTTATATTACTTTTAAATTTTTTTTTAAAATGTTTATTTAATATTTTAAAATCACGAAAAAAAGTTTATTATTAAAACTTATCAGAAATAATAATAATAAATTAATTTAATTTAAAATTATTAATAATAATAATGGTGACGACACACCATCGTAAAAAAAAAAATTTTGAAAAACTTTTATTTCATCCGATGAATGAAATAAAAAAATAAAAAAAAATAAAAACTTTTGTCGGGTAAACGCCGATTTTGCTCCACCCGAACACCCTGAACGACTAAACGGGAGCCGTTCAGAGCTTTTCAGTTTTTCTTTTTTTTTCTCCTCTTTCTTTACTTTCTTTTTTTTCCTCCCTTTCCTGTAATGTTTAACGCATTTTTCAAAAGTTTTTTTTTTTTTTTTTTTTTTTTTTTTAACTCTTTTGGGTTCTTGATTTTTCTTTTTCACCCTTTTTTTTTTGCCGTATAAAAAAACTTTCACACTTTTTTTTAAAAAAAAACAGACAACAAAAAAAAAAAACGTTAATAATTATTTATATTGTTGTACCCATTACACAAATCGTTATGGGTCTTGCTGTTGTTGCTGTTGTTGTTGTTTGTTATGTTGCATAAATTCAATTTTATTTATTTAAGTTATTTATTACATTTAAAAAATAATATATATATATATATATATATATATATTAAAAAAAAAAAAAATTTATACATAACATCAATTTTTTTTCAAATAAATAAATAATAATAATAATAATAATAATAATAATAATAATAATAATAATAATAATAAAATGATATAAAAATAAAATTTGACTTAAACATAAACAATTAATAATCACGTAACATAAAGTATTTGTTTATTAATTGTCAGCAAAATAAAAAGGTCATGTTGAACCTGATATGAGGTTAACAAAAAAACTTAATAAATCTTTATTTATTTATTTATTTTAATTACTTTACTTATTAATAACAATTAAAAATTATTTTATGTTAAACTACGAATTCATCCCACATCAATCTTAATAAATTAAAGAGCATTTAAAAAAAAAAAAAAAAGAAAAACAATAAACATTTTTTTATTTTGCAAAGAATTAAAACATAACAAACAAACAAACATAACCTTGAAAGAAAAAATTATGTTTTGTACAATTCGTATATCTTGTGTTTTTAACAATTGTTATGTTTCAAAAAAAAAAAAAAAACATAATTACTCAATTAATGTTAAACACATAACTGATATTAATCGGTCAACAACAACAACAACAACAAAAATAGATAAAGATTGCATACAAATTTTGTATACAATGTCAATTTTTTTGTAATGATAAGAAAATGAAAACTCCCCCTCCTCCTCCACCCCTCTTCCCCCCAAAAAAAAATTATTAATTAATTAATTAATGATGATTTTGTAATAAATTGAAAATTTATAATTTCTCTTATAGATGGCGTTGTTGAAGTCCCCACTCATTGTAGCCAACATGATAAAACAGATTTCTTATAATTTAAAAAATAATAATAATATTTATTTCTTCTTTCCCTCCCCCCTTCCCATTATTTCTCACTATTGTTATTATCAAAGGTTGAAAATATTTGATCAGGTAAAAATCATAACAATCACGAGTTGCCATTATAGTACGTAGCTGATACATTGAACTGTCCTTATCATTAAAATTTACGTACAAATTGATAAAATCAGCATACCCAGCATATCAGCTGTCCTTCTATCAAATTTTGTGTGTTTGTTAAAATTTTCAATGTACGACATTTTTTTTTTCAATAGTTAAACTCGACTTTTATTTTCAACGGCGAAAATCGAGTCGTAAGAAGAACTACTTATCCATTATAATCAAACGCAAGATAGTGCCTTTTAAAAAATTTAATTTCAAACGTTTTCTTTTTTAAATCGTTAAAAATGTCTACGGTTGTTTAAATTTAAATTTTTTAAACAATTTTAGAGGGTTTTAAAAAAAAACAAATTACATGAGTTTAAAGTATATAAAATAACGAACAATTCGACATGTGACTTATGACTAATAACTAAAATTAAAACTAATAAAATTAATTAAAACAAATCGATTTGACATAAGGATTTTGTTGTCAATCGTTTTAACACCTGCGCATGCTCTCTCTATTTTTATTATTATTATTATTATTGTTTAAAAATATTTAAAAACGATGAACTTAAAATTATTATCAAAACAATTAAATTTAGGCGTCAAACGTTTGCTTCATTGTTTGTTTGTTTTTTTACGATTTATCGACACGAATTAAAATTTTGATCGATATTTTTTTTTTTTTTTTTACAAAAAGACCGTGTCATTTATATGAAACATTATTATGTTTCGCAACATAAACATAATTACTATTTACTATTTTATTTATTTATTTATTTTTCCAAACAGTTTTAAAAAAATAAATAAATAAATTATTATAATAATAATATTATAAAATTCGATCTAACGGTAAAAATTGAATTGTAAGAAGAACTACTTGTCCATTGTAATCAAACGCAAGATAGTGCCTTTTAAAAAATTTAATTTCAAACGTTTTCTTTTTTAAATCGTTAAAAATCTCTACAATTGCTTAAATTTAAATTTTTTTAACAATTTTAGAGTGTTTAAAAAAAAAACAAATTACGTGAGTTTAAGGTACATGAAATAACGAACAATTTGACATGTGACTTATGACTAATAACTAAAATTAAAACTAATAAAATTAATTAAAACAAATCGATTTGACATAAGAATTTTGTTGTCAATCGTTTTAACACCTGCGTATGCTCTCTCTATTATTATTATTATCCACCATTAAACACGACAAGGCTACTTGTCGGAGTTTTTAAGTATTTATCCGAGGTTTCTACCCGATTCCTTAGGGACAAATACTCGAATTTCGGTGGTGCCACTTATTATAAGATAGCACCACATCAATTCTTGAAGGTCTTCCTGAGTCCGTCTTTTTCGATGGGAACGATTTGTCTCCTGAACTGGGCTCCAGTGACTAACATCTTTGGAGTGGCCAGGGTCAGAAGCAGTGAAATTCACATTCTCGTCGAGCTGCCTCAGGTCGACAGTAGAACAAGATTTGTTTTTGGTTCTTACTTTGTCTTGTTCTCATTTTTTTTTTTCTCTTTTACAGCAGACGTCATCAATAAGAGAAATGGATTGGAATTTAAATTTAAGATCTTCAATTATTTATTACGACTAAAATTTCTGGTCCTTTACATAAATTATGAAAATGTAATAATAAATTTTTTAAAATGATTTTATTATTCCTTCTTTCCCTCCCCGCCTCCCCAAAAAAAAGGAAAACGATATTTTGATTTAAATTTATTTATTTATTTATTAATTGATATTAAAAAAAAAAAAAAATGATGTTTGATCGTTTAAGTTTAGGTAATATTCATTTTTACGGGATTTTAATTCCTGTAATTATAATGAAAGAATTTTGATCACGTGATTCTTAAAATATTTCCCAATTAAAATACAATATTGAGTTAATTAAATAAAAGACGAAGAAAATTCAAAATACTATGTGTGGTAAAATTATCTTATCATTAATATTCATCAGTCTGTATTAAACATTTTTCTCGATAATATATATAAAGTTAAGAATGGTAATATTTATAAATAAAATTTAAATTTACACCTTTTTCTGTTTTTAAACAAATTCACGATTGTTTCTTTAAAAGAAAAAACATACGTTATCAACGAACGTTATATATACAAAACAATTATTATTAGGTTGAAAGAATTCAAGAAGGATGGAAAGGTAGAGAAAAATAACAAAAAGGGTTGGAAGAAGGTTTAGAAAAATGGAGTCAAGTATTTAAAATGCTAATTATTCGATTTATTCAATGGGCCGCAAAAAAAAAAGTAATAATAATTTTGAAAACAGTTAAAAATTCACATGGAATCACTCATACATTTTAGAAAACACAGCCGCATCCTCCAACAACACGGGTGACTGGAGAAACGACTGGGGTGGAAACAACTGGAGTAGCGCATCCGGTAGAGACGACTGGGGTAGCGCATCCGGTAGTGACGACTGGGGCGGCAGAAACCAAACCACCAGCACATCCGCATCCGGCGGCAAGGACTGGAGCTTCAACGGAAACTTGGGTTGGGGTAGCGACCAAAGATCCGGCACATCCGGCTCCCAAGAGACCGGTACCAGCGACGACTGGAGCAGCAGAGACCAATCCACCAGCACATCCACATCCGGCTCCCAAGAGACCGGCACCAGCGACGACTGGAGCAGCAGAGACTAATCCACCAGCACATCCACATCCGGCTCCCAAGAGACCGGCACCAGCGACGACTGGAGCAGCAGAGACTAATCCACCAGCACATCCGCATCCAGCTCCCAAAAGACCGGCACCAGCAACGACTGGTTGTGGTCCGACGAAACCGAAGGCACGGGCTTCAGCTGGGAAAACGGCTGGTCCGAAAGTGGTAGTTGCGCAAGCACCTCCGACGACACCAGAAACGACTGGAGTAGCGCATCCGGTGGAGACGACTGGAGTAGCGCATCCGGTGGAAACGACTGGAGTAGCGCATCCGGTAGAGACGACTGGGGTAGCGCATCCGGTAGAGACGACTGGGGTAGCGCATCCGGTAGAGACGACTGGAGCAGCAGTGACCAAGCCACCAGCGCATCCTCCGGCAAGCTATAATTCGTGAAATAATTTTTAATTTAGAAATGTTTGCATCCCACGGTCGACTGAAAGAATTTTCAAATCTACTTACTCCAACGTTAAGAAGTCCTCCGCATGGAGAGGCAAAAGCAACGGTGGTTGCAACAGCCAAGAAAGAAAGAACGTTAGCGATCATTTTGGTATTAGTCCCCAGTTGTTCCTTTGATGGAAAATGTACTGTGAATGCTCTTCTTTGGCTAGCGAGCCCTTTTATATCCGAATTTTCAGCTTAGGCTAGTGAAATGTAAACAAAGAGAAATACATGTAAGAAATAACACACAAGTAAAGTTATGAAGAAAAAACAATGATAAAGCAATCAAAACAGTATATGCGCTAATGTATGAAATACAATGTACGTGTTATTTTAACATATCATCCATATTATCAAATTATATTTTATGCTTAATACTGCGTCTACTCAAGACTTAGACTTAATTAAAAGAGTTAAATTGTTATGTTTATCAGGTAATGAAAAAAAAAAAAAAAGTATTTTGCTTACGTGTATTATCTGTTGTGTACCATTTAATATTTGCTAATAAATTTCCGCAGTCTTAGCTAATTTTATTTGGTATAAAAGGAGGTGAAATAATTGGTAAAAGCATTCACAGTACATTTTCCATCAAAGGAACAACTGGGGACTAATACCAAAATGATCGCTAACGTTCTTTCTTTCTTGGCTGTTGCAACCACCGTTGCTTTTGCCTCTCCATGCGGAGGACTTCTTAACGTTGGAGTAAGTAAAAAAAAAAAAATCAAAAAAATTCTCGATACGATTCCTTCCCTGGTTGTAGATTTGAAATTCTTTCACTCGGTTATCTAAATCCTTCTTATAAATTAAAAATTATTTTACGGCTTTACTTAGCTTGCCGGAGGATGCGTTGGTGGTTTGGTCTCTGCTGCTCCAGTCGTTTCCACTCCAGTCGTCTCTACCGGTTGCGCTACTCCAGTCGTCTCTACCGGTTGCGCTACTCCAGTCGTTTCTACCGGATGCGCTACTCCAGTCGTTTCTACCGGATGCGCTACTCCAGTCGTCTCCACCGGATGCGCTACTCCAGTCGTCTCCACCCCATGCGGTACTTCAGTCGTCGGTAATGCCCTCAATTTTGTTGGCCCACAACCAGTCGTCACTGGTGCCGGTCTTTTGGGAGCTGGATGTGGATGTGCTGGTGGATTAGTCTCTGCTGCTCCAGTCGTCGCTGGTGCCGGTCTCTTGGGAGCCGGATGTGGATGTGCTGGTGGATTGGTCTCTGCTGCTCCAGTCGTCGCTGGTACCGGTCTCTTGGGAGCCGGATGTGCCGGATCTTTGGTCGCTACCCCAACCCAAGTTTCCGTTGAAGCTCCAGTCCTTGCCGCCGGATGCGGATGTGCTGGTGGTTTGGTTTCTGCCGCCCCAGTCGTCACTACCGGATGCGCTACCCCAGTCGTCTCTACCGGATGCGCTACTCCAGTTGTTTCCACCCCAGTCGTTTCTCCAGTCACCCGTGTTGTTGGAGGATGCGGCTGTGTTTTCT
Organism: Pediculus humanus corporis; assembly: GCF_000006295.1. Lineage (NCBI taxonomy): Eukaryota > Metazoa > Arthropoda > Insecta > Psocodea > Pediculidae > Pediculus > Pediculus humanus. The sequence goes on along the minus strand of NW_002987224.1, from coordinate 128,413 downwards.
AAAATGTATGAGTGATTCCATGTGAATTTTTAACTGTTTTCAAAATTATTATTACTTTTTTTTTGCGGCCCATTGAATAAATCGAATTTTTAGCATTTTAAATACTTGAATCAATTTTTCTAAACCTACCAACCTCCAAACCTTTTTTTATACCTTTTCATCCTTTTTCAATTCTATTACCCTAATAATAAAAATAATAATTGCAATTTATTACGGTCATATTTTTAATAAAACAAATGAATAATACTAATTTGTTATAAATATGAGGTTTCTGAGAAACATGAATTTTTTGAATCTTCTTTTTCTAAAAGGCAAATCAAATTTCCATTGGTCGAAGTTTGAAGCTTTTTTCTACATAACCGATGATGGTTTCGGTCCTGCTTAGTGCTCGATTCGGAAACAACCTCCCACCTAAAACATACCCTTTTATTTATTTAATTTTTTCTCTCCATTTTTTTGTAAAATTCTCATTTTTACCAACATTTAAAAATAAAAAATTTAATTGGCAACATTGAGGAATTGTCTGATCGTCACCGATTCAACCGTTTTTTTTTTTTTCATAAACATTTTCCCATAATAAAAAAAAAGCGGAAAGGTTTTAGGAAGTGAAGCAATAAAAATGTATTTAATATAATCTCCCGAAAAAAATATCGAGTTAATTTTTTTTTAGTATAATTTACAATAATGGATGATGAAAGGTTTAAGAATTTAATACTTAAATATATATATATTAAAAGCACTAAAAAAGACGAAGTAGTAGACGGCTAAATAATAAATTACAATTTTGTAATAACTTTTGTTGTAAAGTAGTATGTATTAAACTTGTGAAAATAAAAAGTCATTATTCAAATAATATTTCTTTCATTTGATATTATTATTATTATTATTATCAGTATCATTATCGCACCGGGTTCTACTTGTGTGTGTGTGTGTGTGTGACTACACACAATTGATTTATACAACAGACTTAATATTCTTACTATGAATTCCAGATTTTATTATCATTTTAACTTAAATAAAATTTATATGTGTGTGCGGAAAAAAAAAAAATCACGATAATTTTTATTTAATGTGACCGTGAACAGAAAAAAAAGAAAAAAATGTCGATTTTCATACATTTCCACATGATGATAATAATAATAAATACCAGGAAATGAATTTTTATTGTTTGTTGATACCGTTATTAAAGAATTTCTATAACAAATTCATAATTATTATTAATAATGAACAATATAAATATACAAAAAATACATTATTATTATTATTCGAAAGGGGTCAAATATGAAAATTTTATAATTTAACAACAACAACAACAACGACGTTATTAAAAAATATATGTTTAGCTTATGTTGATTGGGTTGTTACAAAAAATTTATTTATTTCTTATTAAATAAAAATGATTTTGTAATATTAATATTAGTAAAGTTGACCAATAATTTAAGTTTGTTGGTCTTATGATATCTCTTATCAAATAAATAATAATAATAATTTTTAAATATATATTTTTCACATATGATAAACATTAAATTAAACCTTTTTATAAAAAAAAAAAAATTTATTTTTTCTTTAATAACAAAAAAAAAAAAAATTGTCATAAATCATTCGTGATCTTCGTTCATCAGTACGAACGGATCCGTACAAATCAACAACACTTATCATTTTTCAAAAAACTAAAAAAAAAAAAAATGATATACGACCAAAGGTATGTTTTTTCTTTTTCTTTCTTTTTCTATCTTATGTGATTTTTATAAATAAATTTTTTTTTTCTTTTTCTATATTTATTTTAACCGTATTAAATTCGATTTTGATTTTTCTAACGCTTAAATTTTCCTATTCGGTGTCTTTTTTTAATTTTTTATTTTTTTTTCCATCGCGAAATAATATTTATTCATAGGATAATTATTATTAATATTGAAAAAAAAAATTAAACTGCTGTCGGAAAATATACACGTCATAAAATAAAATTAATTAATTTAATATCAAAAAATAATAATAATCATTTCATGGACTTGGAGTTTTTTTTTTTTTTGTATGTGCGCGTTTACGTTTGTCGTTTGTTGAATTTTCAATTTGCTATTTTTAAAAAAAAAAATTTATGTTAAAAATAATAATAATAATAAATTTTTTTTTTCATGAAATGATACCATTTAAAAAGGTCAACGTTATCTATAAAAAAACGTCATATTTTTAATTTTCATCAATTTTTTTTAAATAAATAAATAATTTTATTAATTTATTAATAATAATTTATGTGTTTTTTTTTTTTTAAAAGAGAAAATTTTTTTTTTTAAATATTTTTTGTTTGTTTGTTTGTTTTAGAGCTTGTGCCCTTTGCAACAGGGTTACAAATCTTTTTAAATCTTCTAGTAAATATATTTACCAGAAACCTTTTCCGGTGATAAAAACTTTTCCGAAACACGTTTGCAGTTTTCCAATTATGAGGTCGATGTATTCAGTACCTAAAAATTGGCAGACGAAATTGTTAATGACAAAATACGTGAGTAATTATTTATAATAATAAATTTTTTTCTTTTGCGAGCGTGTATTAATATTAAAATAAAATTTTTTATTTAAAAAAAAAAAATAAATAAGGTAATTTATAAATAAAAATAAATGAAATCGATGTGAGTCAGGTCAAGTTATAATTGACAAAATGAGAAAACCTTGGCCTGAAACAAAATAACAATTATTGATCAAAGGTCACATCATCATCATCATCAGATTTTAATTTTATCAACAACAACAAAAAAAAAAAACTCCTGAATTCCGTAAATAATTTTTTTTTTTTTTTTTCATCTAAACTTTTTATTTAAAAAAATTAATAATGTTCGTTATTATTAATAAATAATGATAATTAATTATTGTCAACAATAAAATTAAATAAGAAGGAAAAAATTAATTAATTAATGCTCGTTAATGATTTTTTCTCCTTTTTTCCTTTTTTTAATTATTAATTATAAATTTTTTTTTAAATCCGGATTTTAGAGTTGGAATAGAGAACTTAGAAGAGCGATGCACATAGCAGAAAAAAAAAGAAGTATATTCACTGATAGAAGTCAACTTAAATTTGCGAAAAGATTAGTCGTTAAATTGGGGAGCGCTGTCATAACACGTGAAGATGAACATGGAATCGCATTGGGAAGATTAGCTTCTATCGTTGAACAAGTAAAATTATTTTAATTTCCCCCCCCTCCCCGTTTTTAGTAAGAATGTGATTAATTAATTAATTGTGTTTACAGGTTGCCGAAAGTCATATGGGGGGTCGAGAATGCATTATGGTGACGAGTGGAGCCGTGGCATATGGAAAACAAAAATTAAATCAAGAATTGGTCATGTCTCTAAGTATGAGAGAAACTTTATCTCCAAAAGATCACATTAAAGATGTAAGTAGTCTTTTTAGAAGAATTGGAGTTAATGTTCATCGCATATTATATATGATAATAATAATAATAATAAATTATTACATTGCAGGAAGGAAAATATATATTAGAACCTAGAGCAGCTGCTGCAGTCGGTCAATCCGGTTTGATGTCATTGTATGATGCCATGTTTTCACAATACGGTGTGAAAATTGCCCAGGCATGTTAAAATATCAGTATTAAAAACTTATCATATTTATTTTAATTAATTAATAATTAATTAATTAATATTTAGGTGTTGGTAACGAAACCAGATTTTTATAACGAAGAAACAAGACGAAATTTATTTAGTACACTTTCGGAATTGATCAGTAAAAATATTGTACCTATAATAAATACAAATGATGCAGTGACACCACCACCTCAAGTTGATGACGAAATTCGTGGGGTAGGTTGGAAAAAGGTCGGTAACCATTATGTTTTTAGCATGTCATCGATGTCCGTCACTAACCAGATGGTTTTTTAAACAATAAAATATTTGTTTTTTTTTTATTTTATTTCGGTAAGTAAAACAAAACGACCGTTCAAGGCTTTTATTTCATTTCATTTCATTGTCAAATAGAGAAAAGCACAAAAAGCTTTCATTACGTAATTTATAAAAAATAAGTATTACATTTTCATATTCATATTTCGAAACCATTTTTTTAGTTAGTTTCAAAGGTAAATGATTACGAAAAAAATTTAAATTTTTTTTACATTAAGATTTATTAATTTGAAACCTTAACAAAAGATTCGACATCATTTTATTTTATTTTAATAATTTTATGCTGCAGGCAATCAGCTTAAAAGATAATGATAGTTTAGCCGCAATGTTAGCGGCAGAAATACAAGCCGATCTTTTGATACTTATGTCCGATGTTGATGGAATGTATACAAAACCTCCGACCCAAGAAGGTGCCAGACTTATTCATACTTACAATGCTGAAATGAGAGAAACTATTCAATTTGGAATGACATCAAAAGTTGGAACTGGAGGTATGGATTCAAAGGTAAAAAAAATAAAAATCTTTTTTTGTTTATATTTTCATCTCACCACCATTTTTTTTTATTTAAACAAAAATTAAATTTATTTCAGGTACAAGCAGCAACATGGGCTCTTGATAGAGGAGTGTCTGTGGTCATATGCAATGGCATGCAAGAAAAGGCTATTAAATTAATTTTAGATGGAAGAAAGATCGGTACATTTTTTACCGATGGTCCAACCGGTCAACTTTCCGTTGAAATGATGGCAGAAAATGGTACGTAAACAAAAAAAATTTTTTTGAGAGATAACTAAAAAACTAAAATTTAATTTTATCTTATTAGCAAGAAGTGGTAGTAGACAGCTTCAAGCGTTAACTCCAACCGAGCGAGCCTCTTGTATAAGAATGTTAGCCGACATGTTGATAAGCAAACAATCTCTCATATTGGAAGCAAATGCTCGCGATTTAGAAGAAGCAAAAAGAGAAAATATAGCTAAACCTCTTCTTTCAAGATTATCTCTTTCATCTTCTAAACTTAAAAATCTGTCGATCGGTGAGTTCCTCAACCTGTTTTTTTTAGGTTCTTTTCAAGTATTACAATATTTTTTTTTTTTTTATCCAGGACTTAACCAGATAGCTGATAGCAGTTTGAACAACGTTAACAGAGTTATAAGAAGAACAAGACTCGCAGAAGATTTAGATTTAACACAAATCACAGTACCTATTGGAGTCCTTTTAGTCATTTTTGAATCTAGACCAGATGCATTACCTCAAGTAAGAAAATAATAATGTCGACGCAACAACATTAATATATTTACTCAATTAAAAAAAAAAAAATGTTACAGGTAGCTGCATTGGCGATAAGTACTGCCAACGGTTTGTTACTGAAAGGAGGAAGAGAAGCTTCTCATAGCAACAAAGCCCTTATGGATATTGTTAAAGAAGCATTGGCTCCTTTTGGAGCTAGTAATGCCATTTCATTGGTCAGTTATCTAATGAATTTGATAAAATTTTTTAAAAAATGAAGTTTTTTTCAAGTGTACGTGTGTTTTTTTTGTTTTAGGTTTCAACGAGAGAAGAAATATCTGATTTACTATCTATGGAAGATCATATTGATCTTATTATTCCTAGAGGATCAAGTGAGCTTGTACGCAGTATTCAAAATCAAAGTCAACATATACCCGTTTTAGGACATGCCGAAGGAATTTGTCACGTTTATGTCGATCGGGAATGTAATCCCCAAGTTGCTTTAAGAATAAGTAAGTTTGATTTTCAATAACTTATAAATAATAATTTTTTTTTTTTTTCCAATAAAAAGGAATGCCAAAATATATTTTGTAGGTTGAATTATGTGTGGGTGTTACATCAAATTTCTTTTCGAATTTGTATTCAAACCTATATTTATTTGCAAAATAAAAAGAAAATTCAATAATGTTGAATGATAATATAAGTAAAACTAAAAAATTTTCTTGTCGTTTATTTTTTTAGCTAAAATATTTCGATATTAATGATAATTAAACGTTTTATTCTGTTCGTCATCACCGTAAATATTATTCGATTAAGTCAAACATAACGACATGTTTTTTTTTTTCCTGTAAAATCAAAGTTCACATTCCATACATCACAATCAATCAAAAAAAAAGAGAAAGAATAATAATAATTTTTTTTTTTTTTTTGATTTTAGTTCGTGATTCAAAATGTGATTATCCTGCTGCTTGCAACGCCATGGAAACCTTATTGATCCACGAAGACTTAATCAATCAACCTTTATTTTCCGACATATGTACAATGTTGAAAAAAGAGGGAGTAAGTTACTCATTTAAAAATTATTAACCCCCCTTTCCCCGCTTGAAAATATTCCTCTTATCAAAATTATTTATTTAATTTAGGTAAAAATAAATTCGGGTCCAAAACTTTCAAAACTTTTAACGTTCGGACCACCACCGGCAAAATCTCTTAGAACCGAATATGGTGCTTTAGAATGTTGTATAGAAGTCGTAAAAGGTTTAGAAGATGCTGTCGATCACATTCACACTTACGGAAGTGGTCACACGGAAGTTATTGTAACTGAAAATGAAGAAAAAGCAAGAAAATTTCAAAGTACCGTTGATAGCGCATGCGTTTTTCACAATGCAAGCACAAGATTTTCCGATGGTTATAGGTTTGGTTTAGGTATGTAAAAATATACAGTAAAAAACCGTTCATAATTCTCACGTTTTATCATCAATTTAAACGTTAATTTCAGGTGCTGAAGTTGGAATAAGTACAGCCAGAATTCATGCACGAGGACCTGTTGGTGTAGAAGGTTTACTTACTACAAAATGGATATTAAATGGTACCGGACAAGTTGCTGCTGATTTTGCTGAAGGAGGAACAAAACAATTTTTACACGAAAAACTTCCAATTCACGACTGATTTTTTTTTTTTTTAAATATATATATATATAAATAAATACTTAGATTAATTAATATCTTATAAGTACAATTAATATTTTTTTCTCAATGCTATTTCCGCGACTACAAAAAAAAAAAAATGTGTTACATAAAATAATAATAGTTTAATAAAAAATAATTTGTTTAGATAAACTGTATGAATTATACATTAAATAAATACATATTTATATCTTGATTATGTTTAAATACAATGATATTATACGTTATTATTAATATTATTATATTAAAATTTCTTTTTTTTAACCCAAAGTTTTTTTAAAAAAAAAAAAAACCTTCAAAGCAATGAAAATATTTTTTTCTTTAAGTAAAAAAAGATTAATTTTTGGCGCGGATTTAATTAATGTAATTACTACGTCCATCAACCACTTGTGGCATTTTTATTATTTTTAAAATATTATCATTATTATTATTATTATTATTAAAAATATTTAATTTAATAAATATATTTTATTTTAATTGAAGTTTTAATTTAAAAAATGTTTAATTCACAAATTTTAAAAAAAATTAATTACTTTTTCGTTTTCAGAAGAACCAATTTTTTTTTTTTTTTACGAACGAGTATTATTATTATTATTATCATTATTATTAATTAAAGAATTTTGACGTCAAAGAAAAACATTTCATTATTTATCTGGACATGTTTATTGTTGTGTTTTAAACAATAGAAATTCAAAAGAATAAAACAATCCGAAACTTTTTTTTTAACCGTTAAATAATTGAATTTTGAAAAGAAATTTTTCCATAGAATAAATAAACCAAAATTATTTGAAATTTAATAAAAAATAAAAAAACCCGCGAAATCGAAGTAAAATTCCCTCCACATGACAAATTAAGTATACATTTCATACGTGATGATACTTAACGATGATTAATCATAAAAATGATATAACTTTTTATTTTATTTTATTTTATTTTTTCTAATTATCTAGTCAAAAATTTTAAAAAAAAGTTTTTTTTATATGAAATTATTTAATATATTTTTTAATGAATTTAAATTTTATTTTTTATTTTTATTTAAGTGGTTATAATCGAGATTATGTTTAAGTTTATAAATTATTTTTACTTTTTTAAAAGTGCTAAAAATAAGTATCTGAAATTCATATTTTAAAAAATATTGTAATGTTTATTGTTAGATCATTTATTTGTTTTTTTTTTCTTATACCAAAGAAATTTTTTTAATTTGATGTATTAATGCAATTATTATTTTATTAAATATTTTCAAATGTTTCATAATATATGGTGAGTGTTTGTCAAATTTTTATAATGTACAATTTTACATTTGTATTTTTACAAAAAAATATATTTTATTACTCTATTTTGATTTCAAAAAGGATTTTAATTCTTATCTAAATATTTATTATAACCTCACAAAAAAAATTAATTATTCGTTTGCTAATTTTTCCAGCATGGTGTCAGATTTTTTTTACCCCAACACAGGGGGAGTAGAAGAGCACATTTTCAACTTGTGTCAATGTTTAATTATGGCTGGTCATAAAGTAGTTGTTATAACTCATTCATATAACGACAGAGTTGGAATTCGATACATGACTTCTGGTCTTAAAGTGTATTATCTTCCTATACAAACATTCTATAATCAGTGCATCTTGCCTACACTTATTTGCTCACTGCCATTAATTAGATATATTTTTATACGAGAACAAACAACTATTGTGCATGGACATTCAGCTTTTAGTGCCTTGGCTCATGAAGCTATGATAATAGCTTCTCTATTAAATTTGAAGACAGTTTTTACTGATCATTCTCTGTTTGGTTTTGCTGATACATCTGCTGTAATAACAAATAAGTTTTTAGAATTGTCTTTGGCAAATTGTAATCATTGTATATGTGTTTCACATATTGGAAAAGAAAATACAGTTTTGAGAGCTCGTGTCAATTCATACAATGTGTCAGTCATTCCAAATGCAGTCGATGCTTTTTTGTTTACTCCAGACACAGCTTGTGATGTTAAAAATAATGAAACAATCACCATTGTGGTCATAAGTAGATTAGTTTACAGAAAAGGAATGGATTTACTTGTTGGAGTGATTCCAGAAATTTGCAAGAAATATAACAATGTAAATTTTCTGATTGGAGGTGATGGTCCTAAACGTGGATTGTTAGAAGAACTTAGAGAACGTGGACTTCAAGATCGTGTAATTTTATTAGGAGCTTTGAAACACTCTGAAGTTAGAAATGTGTTGATAAAAGGCCAAATATTCTTAAACACTTCTTTAACAGAAGCATATTGTATGGCCATTGTAGAAGCGGCATCATGTGGCCTTGTAGTAAGTAAAGTATTTTATACTCAATTTTTATTTATAATAAGAAGAATAGAACAAAAAAAAATTTATTTTCAATACTTTTTTGAATTTTAGGTAGTTAGCACTAATGTTGGTGGTATACCAGAAGTTTTACCATCTGATTTGATCTCTCTTACCGAACCAGATGTCCAGTCATTGATAGTAGGTCTGGAAAAAGCAATTGAAAGTGTCAAAAAAGGTTTAGTCTTGGACCCGTTTGAATGTCATAAAAAAGTAAAGTCTCTTTACAATTGGGTAAACATTGCTGAAAGAACTACTCTTATTTATAATAAGGTAGCCTTAGAATCAACCCTTACATTAGCTGAAAAATTAAGGGCGTATTTGAAAACAGGGGTTTTGGCTTGGCTCCTTGTTATATCATTTACCAGCATAATGTTGAAAATTTTAAATTATTTTATTCCTCAAAAGGTAATTTATTGTTTTTTATAAAAAAAAAAAAAAAAAGTTTTTCTTTTCTGTTACATAGGATTTATTAATGTGTTTTATGTTTATAAAATATTATTTTTTTTAGGATATAGATTTAGCTGAAAACTATCATCAGTCAGATATTCAAAAAATTTTAACAAAAAATTTGAATGAAAATAAGAGGAAGAAGTTGAAGAATAAAAAAACGGTACTTGTACCCAGTAACATTAATTTTTTACCAAATAAACCAAAAGTATTGTAATGCTTAGTATAAACTTTTTCCTTTTTAAACATTTATTTTTTTTGTTTTAATTTTAGTGAATATTTATACATCGTATGTATTTCAAAGATCGGTAAATAAAATTTAAAATGGAAAATTTTACATTTTTACAATGTATTATTATTGAATCACATTGTCGATTTATTATTATTATTTTTTTTTTATTGTTGGCTCATTATTTTTACTCATTAGTTGAAAAAAACTCTATTTAAAAAAAAAAAAAAATTTCTCATATTTCTAACCTAGTATTCGGTTTTAATTGTCCTTCAGAATTTGATTTAGCCTTGGTTGCCATAGAATTTTTCACTGTGGAAAATGATGACAGCCAGAATATTTTTCAGTTGCAATTATTTAATCGCCTTGGTGAGTTTAAATAAAATTTAATTTTATATTAATTGAATTAGCTAATAGAAAATAAATTTTCTACGAGTTATTATTATTTTTATTAATTTAATTAATTAATTTTAATTAAATTTAATAATTAAATTTTTTTTTTTTTGATTAGTTTATCAACTGGAAATTTCTTTATTTATTAATTTTTTATTTATTTATTTTTTCTCCAGATTTAAAAAAAAAGATGCAAGCCACTGGAGGAGCGACACCTCTTATGTATGCTTGTCAGCAATGTCAAGTATCAGAAGTTTTAAATATTTTGTCCAGATTTGTAAGTCTTTGAATTATATCACATATATATATTTAATTAATTTTTTTTTTTTTTGATTTGATTTGATAAAATTTTTTACTACAAAATGATTAAGTTAATAATAAGAAGTGAGAAAAAGGGTACATACCTGAATAAAAAAAAAAAAATATATTGTTCCAGCCTGATTCAGTTAAAGAAAGAGATAGAACGTTGAAGACTCCACTTCATTATTGTGCGGAAAATAAAAATATTTCTTGTGCCGATGCTGTTTTAAAAGCATATCCAGAATTAGTTAACGCTCAAGATGAAAATGGTTACTGTCCTCTTCATTTAGGAGTTATAGCCGGTAACAGGGCAATTATTAAATTTCTTTTACGAAAAGGAGCAAAAGTTAATTTACAGGATTACGAAGGACATTCGGCCGTGCATTGGGCAGTAGGTGAGAGGAAAAAAAAAAAACCAAAAAATTAATTAATTGTTAATTTAAAATTTTTTTAAATTAACAAAATATTAGTTTATCCGATCGATGATCGGATGATTGATTTTAAATCAATGCAAAAACTTTTTTCCCTTTTTTTTTTTTTATCAAATTTATTTATAGAATTTCTGTCGGTTTTTGAAATATGTAAAAATTTAACCTTGAAAGAGTAATTAAAGACCCTATTGCGTGTTGGTCATCTACTTCTTATTTAAAAAAAAAAAGGTCAAGTTGCTTTTAAAATACTTTTATGCAAATATATTTAAGAAATAAAAAAAAAATTACATGTAAATTTCTCCCCCTCCCCCCGCCTCCCATATTTTCAAATGGCTTTCATGCAAAAATCCTTTTTCCAATTGTTAAACAATTTAATAATTTACATTTAATTTTTTTTTTTTTTTTATTTTGAATGCAGTAAAACGATAATGACAAGAAAGGTTTATTTAATAAATAAAAAATTTCAATATCTTTACATGACCACAGAAAAAAAAAAAAAAAAACGAATGACTGACTTTTCATGCGTGTTTTTCTTTAATTTATGGTGAGAAAAAAAAAAAAGAAAAATTTTTTTTTTAACCTTCATAAATTTTATTTTTAGTTTTACAATATAATTATTATTTTATCGTTAAAAACTTTCAATGAGTTTAAGTGATTTAAAAAAAAAAAAAAAAAAGAATTTTTTTTGTTTATGTAGGTGCCCCAAAATTTTTATTTTTTTAATAATTTTTCAAATAAAATTTTCAAATGTTATAATCATGTAAAAAAAAAAATGTATAATTTTTAGTTTCCAGTGAAAAAGAAGCATTGGAAATAATTTTAGAAGCTGGAGCGGATCCCTCAATACCTGATAAACATGGCGGTTATCCGATTCATTATGCTGTTCAATTATGTGGACCGGATAGCGAAAACAAAAAAAAATTAGATAATGCTGTTAAAATCGTTCAAATACTTATAAGTTTTGGTGTTGATATAAATGTCGTTGATAAAGATGGCCGAGAACCAATTTTATGGGCTGCAAGCGCTGGTAAATCATTATCTCATCGGTTTAATTTTAATTTATCTACTTTAAATATTATTATTAGAAAATTAATATTTTCAGGTAGTGCAAGTGCTATTATTCATTTAATCAATAGCGGTGCCAGAATAGAAGCAGCTGATAGAGATGGACTCACAGGTGAATTTATTTATAAGTTGTGAAAAAAAAATTATTGAACACTAAGTTTGTTAAAGTAAAATTAAATAATTTTTTAGCTCTTCACTGCGCTGCATCCAGGGGTCACACAGAGACAATAGAAACTCTTATCGGTTTAAGTGAATCTCAGGTAGACGTGATCGATGGCAATGGTTGTTCGGCATTATTTTATGCGGTCACATTAGGCCATGCTGATTCAACAGAAGTTTTATTAAAGCTCGGAGCAGATCCAAACAGACAAGATAGAAAAGGAAGAACGTAAATAAAATTCATTCCATTTATTATAAATAAAAAGATGGTGAATGCCAGCAAGTAAGTAAAAAAAAATTTGATTGGTTTTTATTTAAAAAGATAATTTTTTATTATCAGGCCTGCTCATTGTGGCGCATCAAAGGGACAATTAGAAACGTTGAGAATTCTTAAAAAGTACGGTGGTAACTTGTGGTTAAGAAATGTTAAAGGCGATCTTCCTTTTCACGAAGCCGTTGCATCCGGAAGAAGAGATTTAGTTTTTTGGCTTTTAGATCAAAATCCGGAAGCTGTTAATATTGGAAATAATGATGGAAAATGCGCTTTGCATATTGCAGCCATGCATAATCATTTGGAATTGATAAAAGTAAATTTTTACTCGACAGTAATAGCAAAATTTTTTTTTTTTAAATTAATTAACAGTTGAATAAAAATTTCATTAGGTTCTTCTCGATGCAAATTCTTTAGTTAATCCTATAATGAGATCTAGTAAAGGAGTTTTAATGACACCCTTAAATGTGGCTTTATGTAAAGGTCATCGAAGTTGTGGGAAATATCTTCAGCTACACGGTGGTGTACCATTTTCAAAGGTGTCAAATACAGATGCAAATACAATTCGTACCGTGAGGTATTTTACAAATTAATATTTCATAATTTTTTCAGATAAAATAAAAACAAGAAGTGCACTTTTCACTCTCTCTCTCTCTATCTCTCTCTCTCTGTCAGCATTTAGTTAATTCACTTCAACTTTATGTAAATTTTTGCTTGGGCTTGATATATATTTAATTTTCTACGCTTACTATATATATAATTCAATGATTCTGATTCCTACATTGCGTAAATTATTTTAAATAAAATTCAATTATTTCCAGGATTAACACTTCGAAAAAAAACATGTTAAATAAAAATTACGACATTATTGAAGATGTATCATCCCCTTCTTTTACAGTTATCGAAAAAAATTATATTGATAATGGCGTAAGTAAAAAATAATCTTTTATTTTTTTTATTTATTGATACATCAAAAAAATTTTAATAATAATTTTTTTTTTTTTCAAGTCTGAGGATAATATTGAAAGGAAAAAAATGTATCGTCATAGAAAAAAACGGGAAAAACAAATTTTAGAAAAAGAAAATTACAAGAATAGCAGCGAGAGCGAAAATGATTTTGAACAACAAGATAATAATGATAAAATTCGTTTGGCTAGATCAGTGAGAGACAATGGAAGAAGTAAGGATGTGGTTTTTGATGGCATCGTTACAACTGGGAAAAAAATTGAAGAAAATGGCGAAAATTTGTCAAAATCAAAAAAAATTTCAAATAATACGGAAACAATAAATTCAATTAAAATAAATAAAAAAAATTATTCGGAAAACGATGGGAAAATATCAAGTCCTGAAAAATTGAAACATCCAAATGGAAATCACGAAAATCATAAAATAAATGTTTTTTTAATTAATAGGGAAAATGAATTTTCTAAAATTGCAGATGATGATTTACCTCGTGAAAATCAAAATGATGAAAAATCACATTCTGACATAAAAACTCATGTTGTTGAAAATTCTGAAATCATTTCTAATAATGAAAATCAAGAGGAAAAACTAAATGAAAGTCCTGAAAATAATATTGATGAAAAACAAATAACAGATTCCGGTGAAAAAGATTTAAAATTAGGTGATGAATCGTCATCATCTAATGTTAATCAAGATAATTTTGACAAAAATGATGACGTCAATAATGAAAATATTAACGATGAAGATACGGAACCAAAATCTACAGATAAAGATTCAAATTCTAACGTATCCGACAAACCTGTCATAATAAAAACTTCTACGGTGACTTCGATTCGAAGGTACGAAAAAACTACGAAAGCCGCAACGAAAAAAAATTTAAAAACAACTCATCGTGAAAAAAAATCAACGGAAAGTTCATCGCAGGAAAAAATTATAAAGAAAGAAGAAAATTCTTTGGTTGAACAAGAAAAAATACCTGATACATCGGAAAAACATTCCGATGACGGAAGCCCTGAGGTAAACAATGAAAACACTGAAGAAAAAACAAAGGAAACTGATGATGCAAGTGAAAATTTAAACAGCGAAGTATCACTTCATGAGGAAAGTAAAAATACTGAAGTAATTGAAGTGACTGATGATAAAAATATTAGTGCACCGGAAGTAAATGAAAAACCCGACGAAAATCTCCCGGAAATAGATTTAAAAAATAAATTGGACGATTCAAATGTTTCTCAAACCTTGAATATTATAACTGTAAAAACAATCGATGAAATTTTAGATGATAAAGGTACCGATCGGGAAATTATACCTGCAGAAAATATTTTACCCGTGGTGAACAAAGAAAATGATAACGTGACGGAAATTAAAGAGGAAGTTGAAAATCAAGTTTCAAATTTAGTTAGTAATGATGATTTATTGGTTACCGAAGAGAAACCCCGGGAAATTATAATAGAAGAAAAAATCGAAATGGTTACCGTTCCGAAAAATACTCATTCGAAAGAAGGTACATCGGATGAAATAATAGAAAAAGTTTCGATTGAAATTAAAAATGATGAATTGCTTAAGGCTCTCGATAAGGAAAATAAAAAAAATGATGGAAAAGAAAATAATGATAAAATCACAAAAATTGAAGACGATAAAAAACCTGAAATAAAATCGGATAATGAATTAGGTACTCATTTGATTTAAAAATGAATTTAAAGGGACAAATTTCTGCATTCAAAATTGCATAAAATTTTATTCACAATTGTTTTTAAAAAAAAAAAAATTTATTTTTGCTTTCAAATAAAACGCTTATTTATTTTATTGACTACATGTCACAGGTTTTTGATATTTATTAGTATATCCGTTCCAGAAAAAAATAATAAAACATTTTCTGAACCTGATACAATCGAAATTATCGATACTAAAATTGATGGCGACAACGACACACTTGACGATAATGATAAAATTACAATTGTTAATAATGATGATGATAATAATAATAATAATGGAAAAAATAAAATTGATACTGAGGTTTTACTTGGAAAGGAAAACGATCAAAATGAAAATAATAATTTAATATTTGAAAACGAAGAAGAAAAAATAGAAAGGTTGTAAAACTTTTTATTTAAGTTTTAAGTAAAAAAATATTTATTTATTTATATTTTACGATTAATTTAGGTACGATAGCGACATTAATGATGTCGAAGAAAATTATTTTAACGATTCTGGAAGGCCGATTTCACCATCGGAGGAATTAAGTTTTAACGAAGAAAATAATAAAATTGAAAAAATTGATAATGAAATTAATAAAAAACGTAATAAAACTCATAAGGTATCGAGATTATGTAGGAAAAATAAAAATTACAAAGAAGGGAATAACATTTCGGTAACTCAACTCGTTCAAGGTACCATCAGGAAGTAAGTAACAGGTAGATTTTTTTTTAATTTTAGAAATGATTGTAAAAATTAATTTTTTTTCTTGTAAAATTTAGATATCATTTGGAAAGAGGTATATTTCATCAATTGTTAGAATTAAAAAGAATGCAAATCAGAGCTGGAAGAGCAAACGAACAAGTACTTGTAAAAAGATTAATTGACGAATATGAAAGACTCTGTGCAACATTGGGTATGAGACATTATACGGGTACCTACACTTTTAAAGAATTTGAAAAATTTTTATACGGTTAGTTTCTTTTTTTTTTAAACATGTTTTTTATTGAAAAAAAAAAGGAAATGATGCATTGAAACACGTATATGTCCGCAGATCAATTGAGATTACTAAACAGAGGTCATACAATTATAAGACAAATAAAATCTTACGACGATATTGATACGTTATCGAACATATTGAAAAAATCACGTTTTCAAATATTAAATGAAGGATACGGATACGAACCTTTGTGTTCTTGCATAACTCAAAGATGTCATCATACCACTCGTGCCTACACTACATTACCATGTTCTGCTTATCGTTAGTATATACAATTAATAATTTACATATTATATCCCTAAATAATAATAATAATAATGTTTTGTTTCCGAAAGTTGCATCGGTGCGGCAGAGCAAACAAAGAAAAGAAAGTTTTTTACCACGGATACAAGAGAACAAGAGGAATAAAATATCGTACAGAGAAAAAAATTTAAATAATAATACAATATTAGAATTATCACAAGGAAATAAAACACAAGTAATTTATTACTCGCTTTAATATGATTTTTTTTTTATTTAAAATTAATCATTAACGAATTTTGTAATTTATTTAACAGATTATTGAACTTCCAAAAGTTTATCCGGAGGAAAGCAAAAAATTTCATATAACACTTATAATAAAAAATGCTCATCCGATCCATGAACAAGATTATTTTCAAGAAAATCCATCTGGAAAAAATTATTCAAGGCATCGTCATGCAAAAAGCGTATAACTCTTGTTTTTTTTTTTTTTTTTTAAACTTGAACTTTATGTAAATAATTAAAACATTGAATAAATAAATAAAATTTAAATTTTAAGCACTGCAAACCTTCGCAAAAGCATTAATTATATATATTTATTTTAATCACGATTGTTAAACACACACACAAAAACATGACCTTTTGTATATAAATATAACTAAATAATTATTATTATTATTAATTAACTCATTAAAAAGTATTTTAATATGACAAAACTCGAGCTTTAATATATATAAATAAATAAATAAATTATTAAGAATCTTTTTTTTATTAACGTTTAGTAGATCCTTAAAAAAAAAAAAAAGAAAAATAATAAACATGAATCAATATAAAAAAGAAAGCACAATAACAATAACAATACAAAAAAAAAATTAATATAAATCAGAAAATATTAATTATTTATGTAAGTGTGTTAAAAAAATAATAATAATAATGATGTTGATAAAATAAATTATGAGAAAAATTTAAAATTGTAATTGTTTTTTTTTTTAAATAAAAACAAAATATTTTTTTTATTTAATTCTATAAACGTTAATAATAAAATAAGAAAATGTTATTATTATTATTTACCTAAATAATTATAAGGTAATTATTAGTAATTAAAATAATCACACACACACACACAAATAAAAACCTCCTTTTTTTTTTGAAAAAAATCAAAAAAAGGAGGTAAATGTGTGCTGATTTCATAATTAAAATAATAATGCCGATAAATAAATAATTATTAAAGTTTTAAAAAAAAAAAAATTAAATAAATAGTTAGTCGTAAGTTAGGACGAAAGAAGGCGATTAAAAATTTAAAATTTAAAAAAAAAGAAAAGAATTATTTCTATCCTATAAAATAGATTTTTTTTTTTATTCCTGATTATCTTTATCTCTTTTTAATTTAGGTTTTTCCCCTCGTTCCTTTTTTTCATTATTCAATGGATTATTATTTATTTTATTTCGAAAGCTAATATAACGTGATTTTCTTTGATCAATTGCAAAAAAAAACGTATCGTTATCAACATTATTACCATCATTTTTATCGGCGGTTTTTTTAGAATATTTTTTATCAACAATTTTATTATTATTATCATTTACAAATGTTTGTTGTTCTTCGATTTCTGATGAAGATTCAGACGAGGATTCGCTGATTTTATTTATAACGCCATCATTTGTTTTTTTATTAATTGTTTTATTATAATTCAATTTTTCACTTGTCGAGCAATTCACTGCAATTGTATACCTCCTCAAAGTATCCTTGTTGTTATTATTTTTATCATATTTATTACTGGTATCAATAATTGATACGTCTTTGTCTGATTTTGAACTGGAAATTAATTTCTGATGGTGTTCCTCGGGAGAACTATCGGTGTCGACATTTCTTTTTTCAGATTCATGATTTTTTTTTTCCCCTTTATTTTTCATTTCATTATCTGTATCACCATTATTACTATTATTATTATTATTATTAGGATTAGGATTATGTTTACGTTTATGATAAATATTATTATTATTATTTGGTAATTCGAATTCGGAATCTGATATGAAATAATTTGGTTGTATTAAATCCGTAGAACTTTCATTTTCCGGCAAATCCAAAACGTAAAAAGATTCATCTTCTGGAATTCCAATTTGAATTCTTAGAATGTTTACTTCCGAAAACATACGATTCTGGAAAAAAAAAAAATAATAATAATAATAATAAATAAACCGATTGAATGCAAAACAAAAGAGAAAAAAAAAAAAAAAGAAAAGTTTTACCTTATCTAAATTTTTTAAATTTTTTATTATGTGTCTTTTCATAACTTTTTTAAGCGACTTATTTGTATATAAATGTTTTTCTAATATTTCATCAGTTATATCTTGTATAAATTTAACGTATTTTTCATCTTCTCTTAAATTTCTAAAATTTTAAAAATTTTATATCAGAGGATTTTTTTATTATTTTCACTCGAGTATTTTTTTTTTTCTACCTCATTTTTTCATTTTCTTCATCCTTTGATTTATGATAAATACGAAGAGTTTTAGTTTCGTTATCCCTTGGAGTATCATTTCTACTACTCGAACTCATTTCAGAATTTTGTGGATTTTTAATATCTTCTTCAACGTATTCGTTTATATCTGAATTATCGGCGGGACCAGTTTTATTATCATCGTTGGGTATTTCAATAGAATAAGAAACAACATTTTTTTTTGGTCTGGAATCAGGAGTGACACTTCTACTCTCTGGAAGGGATGATATTCCTCCATTATATGCCGAATCCCTACTCGATGTTTGAACGTGTTCTGCATCTTTTTTTATATATAATTTATTGTTATCAAAAGTCCCCATTTTTTTATTTTTACATTTACAAATCGTCGTTTTATTTACAAAATCACATAAATGCCCAGTTTTTTCTAATTTTTCTTTACATTTGTTCTGTAAAAAAAAAAAAAAAAAAAAAAAGAATAAAAATAAATTAATTATTAAAAAATTGTCATTTTTTTTTTTTTGTTGTTTTTGGTATGAATTATGAATTTTTTTTTTTTTTAATATGGATTATTTAATTAATTGAACTTTGAATTGTTTTAAAAAAAAAAAAAAATGATTTTAAATTGAATAATACAAACCATAATCCTTTTTCGAGGAGGATGATAAACCCTTAAACATCGTAGTTTTGACTTGATATTAGTTTTAAGTATTTTTGGTTTGAAATTTGATTTTGTTGGATTGAAACATGGATGATAATTATTTAACATATCCTTGAAAACAGTTTTGCGCTGTCCGAGCAGCAAAATATATAAAAAAATTTACAAGTTTTGTTTTTTTTTTTTTTTTCTTTTATAATTTTTAGAAACGGAAAATTAAAAAAAAAAAAAAAAAAAAAAACTAACAATATTATCAAATATCATAAATTTACACCCTGTTGAAATAAATTTATTTATCTAAAATAAAATTCTATATCGGCTTTTAACAAAGTTAAATTCGATTCGTTAAAATTATGTAATAATAATAATAATAATTAATACTTTACCGGTAAATGTTCTGGTTGATGTATTACATTTTCCTTATTGTGAGGAAGATGAATTTTTGAAATTTTGTGATCACAAACGTTTATTTTACTTTTTTTTAACTGCATCGGTGGTTTATCAATAATTATTTTTGCCGGCCCTTGATTTTCATCAAAATAACAATTGCTGAAAATTAAATTTAAAAAAATTATAATTATTAATCAAAAGGTGATTAAAAACATTTTCAATGAAAACATTACCAATATGATGATGGCCTATTTTTTGTATCGTATGTAATACGATCGACTAAATTTTTATCGTAATAAAGATGATGTTTCTTTGAGGTATCCACGCCTGAAGAGTCTTCCATGCAATTCGTGTGATAACGGCTATTCGAAATATGTTGTCCTTCTCTAAACGACTCTTTATTCGAATTAGTTGATATACTTCTGTCCGTTAATGGCGGACTAACATTTCTTAATAAAAATGGCTGCTTCGATTTATAATTATAACCGATCGGTGTGATACAACGTGGTTTTATAAATTTATACGATAGAGGAGGAGAAGTGTCGACTACTTTTTTAGCATATTTGATTCTCCTATTATGATTTCGCATGTGTATATCCACAAATTGTTGAGAAGCATTCTTTCCGGCATTACAAACTGAAAAATTTTTATTACATAAATTAGTTTTATTATCAATCGTGATTTTATAATTAAATTTTTAAAAAAAAAAATTCATATTAAAATAATAAAAAAAAACTTTACTATTTTTATTACTATTGCTTCGTTGCATGTCATAACAACTTTTCACCAATTACGAGAACTTTTAATTTTTTTTTTCTCATAATTAATTATCGTAGACAATTTTTTTTTTAATAATTCATTTTTCCAAAAAAAAAAAAAATAACCATAATAATAATAATAATAAGTTAATAAACTTATAACGTAAGACAAAAAGAAAAAAAAAAAAAAAAAAAAAGAACTATTGAACGCAATATATATATTTATATATGTTTATATATATTTTTAGAATCCTTTAAATTTTTATAATTTTAAAATGAAAAGGTAGTGTCGTATATAATTTGTATACGTAGCACATTTTTTTTTTTTTTAACAAAAAAAAATTTCAAAAAAAAAAAAAGTAAAAAAATTTTTAAAATTTTTCATTATGACGCACGTATTAACTTTTTTTTCAAATTTTCATTCTTACTTGTATGGAGTGTTTATTTCTGTGGTAACTAGGAAAAATTTATTAAAAACAATGAGTTACGAGGGGTTGAATAAATTTCTCTCATACTACATTTGTCGTATTAATACAAATTATAATTTTTTCATTTAATTATTTCAACAAAAAATTATTTCCAACTATTAAAATTTTATAAAAAAGAAAAAAAAAAAATACAATTAATTTTCCCCGCTAATTTAAAATATTTTTTTTTTTTTTTTTTTTTTTTTTTTTTTTATGTATGAATCAAATAAACTTTTTTGTTGTCATCTTGTTAAAACATTTCGGCAACTGTTGAAAAAAAAAAAAAAAAATTAAAAAAAAAAAATTGATTGGATGGAAATTTTTCAAGTTCGGTTGCAAGGTTTAAATAAGTAATATAAAAAAAAACAATTGTGCTAGTTTCTCTTGAATTTTTTTTTTTTCTTTTTTTTGTAACGGAATGTTTAAAAGAAAATTACTTGCATTAGATTATCCAACCCCTGATAAATTCGACATTAACAGTAAGATGTTGAAATTTAATCAGAAAATTTCCTTACTTTAAAACTTCATTTAAATTTTTTAAATTAAATCCTTTTATATTATAGATAATAATGAATTTAGGAGTTTGATTTTGTGGTTGGAAGATCAAAAAATTCGACATTACAAGGTGGACGATAGAAGCAAATTAAGAGATTTGAATTCCCCTGATTGGAATACCGCCTACACAACTTATTTAAATGATATTGTTTGTCCCATCGTTAGTAAGAAGCGAGAAGAAGAATTAGGATGGCTTTTATCATTTGCAGTGAGATTAGAATACAACGATGATTCTTTGAAATATCGAAAACAAATTTCTGAAATTTTGTCACAGAATCAAGAAAGTGCACCCAAAGTTGTGCCTGTGAATTCGCTAGATAATATGGACTTTCAAAGCACTGAATTTATTAACGGTGTTAATTCTTTAGCTGGAATT
>NW_002987224.1:99973-106137 GCF_000006295.1 Pediculus humanus corporis | reverse complement strand
AAAAAAAAAAAAAAAAAAAATATAATATAAAAAAACATTCTTTTCGACATTTTCGTGAAACCCCTTATGATTTATTTCATAAATGTTATACCTTTTATTTTTATTCCAACTTTTTACATTCTTCACTTATTAAATATTCAAAATATTTATTATTTAAATTTTTTTTTTTAAACCTGAAATTTAAGAAAATTAAATTTTCTTTTAAACTGTCTCTGAATTCAACTTGATTTTTTTTTGTACATGCTGTTTAGTTTTCAAGTAATATAATATAACTTTTACAATAATTTTAAATTTCACATTATATTTACATTTTTTTTTTAATAAATGTACATTATTTGTTATATAATATTAATTACATTTATTTATTTAAACTATTTTATTAAAAACATTTCCTTTAATAAATATCCACACTCAAAAATTTTAATTGAGGTAATTTAATAATTTTTTTTAAGTATAATTTAATTAGTTTTATAGTTTTATGAATTATATAAAATTATATTTAAAAAAAAAGTAAATGAAAAAAATTATGAAATATATACACTTTTAACAATTTTAGATATAATTTTTGAATAGAAGTTTTTATGAAAATTTCCCTATTATATATTCATCTTCTTCTTTACTTTCACTTTTATTTTCTATAAAATTTTCTCCTCCTCCTTTAAATGGAGGGATTCCAAAGAGTCTTAAAAGGCCTATAAGTCCAATACCTAAAATTTAAATTCAAAAAAAAAAATTAAGTAATTAGTAATTTATTATAATATTAATATATTATATATAATATAAATAATATATATTAATATATAATTATTAATAATTAGTAAATTATTTATAACCGAATTCAAATTTCCCTCCATTTTTAACTACAAAAATTTAAATCGTTACCGTATCCAATTGTGGTTACTCCATGCTTTGAAAATCGATGTAATTTTTTACCACAGTTGACCACATAAGCAGAAGCCCCAATCAAACCTCCCCCACTAATTAATCTACATTGCCAACAATATTTAGGGTCCTCTGACATTTTATAACTCACTGTGGAAAGATGTTAATGTTTAAAAATCATAGCAGCCGTGTTTTTAAAAACTCACTGCCTTGTAAATGAACATCGAGTAATTAATATTAATGGTTTCTAATGCCACGTTAACACGTACTTGAAAAATGTGTACTCCGTATTTCTGTATGTGACAGTCTGTATTTCTTTAAATGGTAATTTAATTATTAGGATGCCGCATTGGATCGTCAAAACGCCATTCATAATGAATTTATATTATTTATGGCTCGTATTTTTATCTGGGCTGATTGCGGTAGATGGAATTATGTGGAACTTGGAACCAAACACTCGTAAATGTCTTCGAGAGGAACTTCAGTCTGATGTTTTAGTCACCGGTGAATATGAAGTTTCTGACGTTTTCGGGCAAAAAGTAGACTATACAGTAAGTGTAATTGGGGCCATCTCAAAATATTTAATATATATTATATGATAGTAAATATATAATTTATAAAATACAATAGCATCACATCAATAAACTAGTTCATATAACATGATTTTTAAAAAATTAAATTAATGGTTGTTAATTTTTCGTTTTTTTTTTTTCCCATAAATTAAAATACTTTAGGTTAAAGATTCAAAAGGTCACATACTATCTCAAAAAAGTGATATTTCCAAGGGAAAGTTTTCTTTTGTAACTGAAAATTTTGATACTTTTGAAGTATGTTTCACATCTCGAGTTCCTCCACAACAACATGCCTCTAGACAAGAAGTTTCATTGATTATCAAGAGAGGTGTTGAAGCTAAAAACTATGAAGGAGTAAGTTTTTTTTTATGATTTAAACAATTATTACACTTATAAGGTTTTAATACTTCATTATAAAACTTAAATATAAATTCTTAAAAAGAACTTGTTAGGTTTAATTGGTTCATTTAATTTTAAATAATTAAATGAACCCATTTTGTTAGTTTATACAATAATAATAATAATAATAGGTATTTACAACAACAAACAACAATTTTTATTTATATTTTTTAGATTGCTGAAGCAGTTAAACTAAAACCTATGGAAGTTGAACTCAAAAGATTGGAAGATTTGTCGGAAGATATTGTTAAAGATTTTTCTTTGATGAGAAAAAATGAAGAAGAGATGAGAAGTACAAATGGTAAGCATTTAAATTTTTTTTAAACTAAACTATTCAATAGAAAATTTTTAAATAAAACAAATATTATTATTACACTTAATTGTTGATAAAAATTTATTTTTTTATTTCAGAATCGACCAATCGTAGGGTATTATATTTCACCGTATTTAGTATGTGCTGCCTTTTAGGATTGGCAACATGGCAAGTTTTCTACCTGAGAAATTATTTTAAGGCGAAAAAACTTATCGAGTAACATCAGAGAGAAAAAATTTGTTTACTTTTTTTTTTTTTTGCTCCATATATTACTTTAAATATTTTGTTTTCTGTAATTTTATATTTGTAATCTTTTTGTGCCTGATTGAGTGATTGATTGAATGTAAATTGAAAATTTATCTAATTTAAAAAAAAAAAAAAAAAAATTATTTTTTCTTAATTTTATTTACTTGTCAAAATAATGATGATGATGATGATGATTCTTCAATCAAATTAATTTTATCTAATGTAATTTAAAAAGTAATTATACAAAAACAAAATATATATGTGTGTGTAAAATCTTTATCCTAATTTAATTATAATATTTAATACAGTAATTATAAAAAGTATATTTTTGGTTGACCCAATAAAAACAAGTAAATAAAAAAAAAAATTTTGATAAATTCATTTACATTATTTAACAAAAAAAAAAAGCTCTAATAATGAAAAAATCTTATATATTGCTTAATAAAAACCTTTTTTTTTCTATTCTCTTAATTTATTTTTTTCAATTGTCCAATATTTTGTATATTTAAGATAAAAATTTGTGCAGTCAATTTAAAGTCAACGTATTCAATTTGATAAAATTATTTAATTATGTACCTGTCATTAATAAAATCTTATTTTGAT
The DNA here is from genome assembly GCF_000006295.1 of Pediculus humanus corporis. Classification (NCBI taxonomy): domain Eukaryota; kingdom Metazoa; phylum Arthropoda; class Insecta; order Psocodea; family Pediculidae; genus Pediculus; species Pediculus humanus. The sequence goes on along the minus strand of NW_002987224.1, from coordinate 103,122 downwards.
TAAGACAATAAAAAAACATTTTTCGATTTTATAAAGATTCAATCATAACTGTTAATTAAAAAAAAAAAAAAAACCTTTTGAAACCAAACAAACACAATAAAAAAAAAAAAAAAAAGTATTTAAAAAATAAAATACACACACACACACACGTCACACGTGCAATTTTGTAACTAAATTTTGATCGCTTTTATAATTTATTTCCTTCACGGAACGTTTGCACCACCTTTTGTTAAAACCAGGAATAAAATAATAATAATAATAAATAATAATAAAAACAAAATAATTATTATTTTTATATTACAAATTTTTGATTTAACATTAAAATTATAAAAATGAAAATAAGCCGCCAAAGAGGTTTAATCGATAATAATAATAATAATAATTTTGCACAGTTTTACGTTTTAAAATAAATGTATTTTGGCGCCAAATCAGTTTTTATAGATTCTAATGGTAACACGAGTGAAGAAGCTTCTTCCATTTGCAATAAGTCAAAGCCCTGCTTCGGCTGCTAAAAAAAAAGAACTATCTAATCTTTTCTAATAAAGTGATTTTTAAATATATAATAATAATAATAATAATAATAATAATAATAATAATAATAATAATAATAAAATATAAAAAATACAAATTTTTTCTTATTCTAAAATCAAGGCAGACTTCAGCAACAAAAAATTTCATTCTGCTATTGCATTATTACGTTCACTTTTTCGAATGTCCATCACAAAGACACCAGCTTTGGAGGATATGAGCTCTCCGGACTCGCCAAATCCATACTAGAAGAATTTCTCTGTTGGCTGGAGCAAGATGGCACAATGGGCGTCAATCCGGTGCCGCTAACGGGAGTCAGACCAGTACCGCCGTCCATGAGGGAATCGAAATTAAATGGAATTCCGGCGGACGGAGTCGTGATAGGCACGCCGGCAACTTCTAGAACGGTCGTGGGTCCAGGTTTCGAAGGATAAGAGGTAAAAGGAAGCGAACTGGGTCTGGACGGTTTGTTTCCACCAGAAGTTGCCGCGTCCGCTATCATTGGCTTCTTCGGCGGACTGGGTTGAGATGATGGTGCTATGACGGAATTTTCATGCTCGATTATCACTTTGTTTTCATCGTCCATAAATATAACCGGTTTTATGTCTGGAGGAGATGGCGGATTGTCCGTTCCAGCGAGTCTACAACATGCTTTGTGAGCCTCTAACAAAAATTCTAAATGTTCTTTTTCGCTTTGAAGTGATTGAATTTCATTTTGTAAACTTTGTTTCTTTTGTTCCAAACCGTCAGTTTCCTAGCACAAAATTAAAAATTAAAATTAAATTTACTTTTATCGGAAATCCAACATTTGAAAAAAAAAAAAAAGAAAAAAATTTTTGTTTCTTACCTTTTGAAGTTCATTCGTGTGATCCAATCGTCTTTTTCGGCAACGAGCCGCCGCTAATTTATTTCTTTCTCTTCTTATTCTTCTTCTTTCTTCCTCTTCTGGAGAAATCTAAAAAAAAATTTATTAATTTTTTAATATGGATTCAAATAAAAAAAAAAAGTGTAAAATGTACTTTTGCCAAAATACTCACTCCGCTATTTTTAGTAGGTCTTCGTCCACCTAAATTTCTTCTCGTGGTAGGTTGAGCAACAGGAGGAGGTTGAGTCAATGGCATTGTCGCTGCCGAACTAACAACAGTCGGCCGGTTCATTGATGATGATGATGATGATGATGTTGATGATGAGGTTTGATTTGTTGTTATTGTCGTGCTACCACCGATCCAGGCTTTACTATCCACTAAACTGATGTATGAGCTTTTACCTGATAAAAAATAAAATAAAATAAATAAAAGCGGTGTTTTCTTTTTTTTTTTAAATAATAATAATAATAATAATAATAATAATAATAATAATAATAATAATAATAATAATAATAATAATAATAATAATAATAATAATAATAATAATAATAATAATAATAATAATAATAATAATAATAATAATAATAATAATAATAATAATAATAATAATAATAATAATAATAATAATAATAAATACACGAAAACAAAAGAAAAACCAATTTAACAAAAAAATTCTACTTTTTTTTTTTTTATTTGTTTATCTTTTAAAATTTTCCCAGATAAAAACCCAAATCAAACATATAATAAACTAAAACCTAATAAAACAAAAAAACATTCAAAGTTCTCTGATAAAGATAAAAAAATAAAAATAAAATAATAATAATAATAATAAAAATGATTTTCAAAGAATTGTAAAATATCGGTTGATTTACACGTTCGTATCTACGCCATGATGATAATAATAATAATAATTTTTTCTCTCTCTTTATATTTCATAAGGTATTTAAAACCTAATTACCAACAAGAACACAAAAAAACTTCCTCATTCTTACCGGGTAGGAAACAAAGATAGAAAGAGATAGAAAGAGATTGTGTGAGAGAGAGAGAGAGAGAGAGAGAGAGAGAGACAAAAAAAAAACATTCAACTTAAGTAAACAACGAATTGTTCGAGATAATAATTACTCAAAAAAATATTTGTTTAGAATTTTCGGGGTCTTCGTACGAGAGAGAGAGAGAGAGAGAGAGATGTTGACACTTTACACAAATAATAATAATAATAATAATTGTTACAATTGAAAATATTTACCGAGTTCGATACAGTTAAATTTTCACTTATATATAAATTAATAATAATAATAAAATAAATAAAAGCGGACATTTAATGTTAATGTTTTCACGCGCACGCACGCACGCACACTCTCTCTCTCACACACACACACACACGTGTATACGAGAAAAACTAGAAAATATGTCCTTGTTAATAAGTTAAATATTTAATTATTATTATTATTATAATTGAATACTTTACGGGAACAAATACAAATCGAATAGATTTTCCTTTTTCCTCTATTTTCACGGATTACTAATAATGTTTTAATATATAAAAAAAAAAAACTTAAATAAAAGATAAAAAAAAACAAAAACAAAGGAAAACAGAAAAAAAATGAGCGTCGTGACCTTGACAAAAATTATCGTTTTATCCTTCTTTATTTTATATTCCTTTATGATAACCAATAAGAAAAACCGCAATTTTTTTTTTTTTTTTTTTTTTTAAATAAAACGATAATTATAATAAATCAAGGAAATGAAGGAATT
>NW_002987224.1:93802-99897 GCF_000006295.1 Pediculus humanus corporis | reverse complement strand
ATAAGACGACAAATTTATGATAAAAAAATTTTTTTTCCTTTTTCTTCTCGAACATAAAAAATTAAAATTTTTAAGATTATGAAAAAAAAAGGGGGAGGGGGGCAACTCCTGAGAAAAATCTTAAACATAGAAAAAGAAAAAATTATCATTATTATTATTATTATAAATATGATAATTGCAAAATCTTATCTAATTTCAACAAGGAACGCGGTTATAAAAAAAAAAAAAAAAAAAAACTTCCAAGAAGTAACCGCAAACGACTTTTAATAATAATAATAATAATAAACATTAAGATTATGTTGTGGGGGACGATGGCCGACACATTCTTGGAAAAAGTTTACAAATAAAAAAAAAAATGAACGCAAAGATAATCTTTCAATGAAAAAATCAGGTTTGGACCTGAAATTGTAACTTTGGCGAACAAATACAAAAATTTTTCGTGCGTAAAAAATTAATAATAATAATAATAATAATAATAAAACCATTTTTTACCCCGTGATTTTTTTTTTTTGTTAATAATGACAAGGACAATATTATTATATAAATATATATTGTGGTTACAAAGGTAAATAAAAATTGTTATACGTGTCACCAGATGGTGGGTGTGTGGGTGCGTGCGTGCGTTCGTGCATGCGTATACACATGATAATAATAATAATAATAATATATTTACCTTGAGTGGTTATAGGTTGGACTATTGGAGGCACAAAACCTGCTTCGTTTTGATGCGGTTCGTTTCTTTCTGTTTCTCTCGTTAATTCAATAAAAGTTTGCTCAATATTACGCAACGTCGTCGGTGTTAATGTGGGTGTAGTTCTTGTTGGAACTCCAGTATGGACTCCGTCGAAACTGGTAAACTAAAATAAAAAAAATAAAATAAAAATTATTTCACAATGATTCTATCTATACATCTCGTCATTGAACATCATCGAAATCGATAAATCAATAAATTATTAAAAAAAATAAAATAAATAAATCCGTTTAAATTCATTTTTACGTTAAAAATCTAATAATAAATTTTTATTTTTTTTTTTTTTTTAGACGCAAAAACATTCCCAGCGAACAAAAAAAAACAAACAATAATTTATAAATATATTTATAAACGTTAACACACAACCGATTAACAACAACAATAATAATAATAATAAAGTTAATACTAATTAAAATATCCCTGATAAAACCAAAAATCGGGAGTAAAAAAATAATTACAATCCACATTATCCATTTTTAATTTGATATTCGATTCGATATATAATATTTATATTAATATATTTATTTTAAAAAAAAAAATATAAATATATATATAATTTCGTTCGTTCGATTTTTCGAGAAAAAAAAATTTTAATATATATATATTATTCGTTTTTTTTTTTACATTAAGGAAAAGATATACACGCACACATACATACAAAGCCGGCAAAGCTTTCTCTCTCTCTCTCCCCGACTTTTTTTTTGCCAACTTAACTTTTCTCGTTCCCGACCCTAACTAATTTTTTTTTTTTTATTTAGATGACTAAACAGAATGTATTTAAAAATAATATGCCAAAATCCGAGCCAAAAAAAAAAAAAAAAAAAAAGAAAAAAATAGAACAATTTTATTCTCACTTCCACCTTTCCACACGCGAATTTTAAAACTGAATAACAGATTTATTATTATTATTATTTTAAAAAATTAATTTTTTTTTTTCAGGTATTTTGTTTACGTTTTTCAAAAAAAAAAAAAAAAGGTTATAGCCCTTTTAGGGGGGAAGGGAAAATCAAAAGGGATGATGATGTGATGATGATTCATCATTGTTTTTATACTATTTATAAACAAATAAAAGATTTTTTTTTTGTTAAAATTTTGTCCATTTTTTTATTGACTTATTATAATAGAAAAATATAATACCACCACCACTACAACATATAATAGATGGTAATAATAATGATGATGATAAATTACCCTTGAAAAACGAATACGATAGAAATAAAACGCATAAGAGTTTATTTACTTTCAAATACTCATTAATTATTATTATTATTTTTTATTTTAAATATTTCCATAACCTAAAAATTTTCCATAAATAAAATCAAAAAAAAAATAAAATAAAATAAAATTATACGCTTATGATATTTTAATTTAAAATAAATATAAAAAGTTTTACATTTGAATAAATGACGTCATAAAGGGACTTCCCCTATAAAGAATTTAGAATAGTAGGAAATGACCAGAAAGAAAAAAAAAACGATTTCCTTTTCCCCTCCTTCTCTCTTCTCCCTCCCTCCCCTCCCCCACCCCTTACCAACACGTACGTCTTCTAGAGACTGGAAAGTTTGGCGCCGTCTCGGTGATTCCCCCTCCCAAATACATTTATACATTATATGCAAAACGTATAAAATATATATTTTTTTTAAATTCGTATTGAAAGCGGCGGTGAAAATTTCAGTTAATACGCAAACAATAATCATTTCTTACTCTATGAAATTTCAATTAAAAAAAAAATTTATATGGATTAACGCATAGCAAATTAAATGGCGGAATAAAATAACGTTTTTTTTTTTTGTTCTCTCCCCGCCCCCCTTTTAAAATATACCTTGTTATAAAATAAATTTACCTTACCTGAATAATAATAATAATAATAATAATAATAATAATTAACCGTCAAACATACGATATAATTATTAATTTAATAAAAAATAATTTTAGTATTAATTTACTTAAATAAAAAATTAGTTATTCGACGGAACCGATTGTAATTGTTAACAATTAAAGTTGCACGTATGATTCTTAGCAAAAAAAAAAAAATAGCAGACGAAATCGAAAACCTAACAATAGAAACAATTTATTTGTATGTATAATCTTCTTGAGACACAAAGAAAATACTAAAAACGTTGAAAAACCAACTAACTAACTGGATAGCCAGAAAAAAAAAAAAAAATTAAGATAACCAAAGCGTTGAAATAAAACTTATTCGCACATTATAAAAAGAACATACTTCCAACGTTTTTCAAACGGATAAAACAAACTTTTTAAATTAATTTTTTTTTTTTTTTTTTTTTTCAAAGGGGAAGCACGTGAGAAGTTAATCAAATCATGAAATCACAAAATGGTAGCTTTCTCAATGGCTGACTAATTGTTTGTTTCAAGATCAGAATAAGAAAAAAAAAAAAACTTTAACTTCGATTAGTCGGGTAGACTTACCGTCGGACAAACGGCGCCATAAAAAAAAAAAAAAGTTTCACCGGAAAAAGGAAACGGAATTTAAACGATAACTGAGAGATTAAACATTAAAAAAAAAAAAAAAAAATTACAGCAAAAATAATCTTTTAAATATTTATAAAAAAAATTATAAGCTCAACATAATTAATATTAAGATATTATTTTTTTGTTTTCTACAATCCCGTCCGTATAACTTTTTTAAAAAAAAAAAAAGTTAAATTGTAGAAGCGGAAATAAAAAAATCAACCTTGAAATTCAATAAAGCCAACCAAAAACGTATTTTCCTTATGGTTTAAGGCCAAATTTGAATTCAACGCTTTATAATTAATTCCCCTTTATTTTTTTTCTTATTTTTCAAATTTAAAATAATTAATACAAGTTATTATAAAAAAATAAAATAATTTATTTTTACCTTTTATTTTATATATAAATGATGTCAACATTATTATTATTATTAAAAGAAAATAATTTAAAAGAGAGAAAAAAAAAGAAAAGAAAAAAAAGGCGTGGTTTAGCGAGTGTTAAATACGTCACACATACGTCACAACACCTGAAGCCTGACCTACTCCACACACACACACCTCTCTCTCTTTCTCTCTCTTTCTTATTTTAAATCAAAACCTTATATGGTGATATTATATGCTTTTCTATACCAAAAATGTCCCTTTGTAGGAAATGCTTATTAAAAATAAAGAAAAGAAAAAATATTTAAACTCCTAAAACAAGTATAATTGAATTAAAAAAACCAGACAACAGGCTTTAGTACCACCATAATTAAACGCAGTAATCAAATAATATTTTTTTTTTTTTACTTTTTTAATAGAAAAGAAACCCAATTTAGAAAAATATATATTTAAAAAATATTTCAAGGTTAATAATTCAAGGGAAAATTGTGATTTAAGTTAGCAAATAGTCAATTTTGTCACGCATTCCCTCAAAAATAACAAAAAACAGATAACATTTTCTACAATTTAATGTCAGTCACCAATGCTAAAATGAAAATAAATTAAAGAACCAATAATTAATTACGTTTCAATTAAAATAATAATAATAATAATAGTCAAATGTTTCCACCATTTATTTTTAGTATCACTAAATAAGTTCTAATAAATAATTTTTTTTTTTTTTTTTTATTGAGGACACAATAAACTCGTGTAAGTTTGTAATGACTTCATATCACAAAATGTTTTGTCTATCGACGGTTTCCCAACACGATTAAATAATAATTATATTATTATTATTATTATTATTAACCGGCATAAAACGTTTTTACAATAAATAAATAAATAGTATTTAAATGATTTTTATTTAAATTGTCGTTAAAGAATAAGAAAACCATATGTTTTCGAAAACAAATAAAAAACACTTTCATTTCCAATATGGCGACGACATCTATAATCGTTTCATTTTAACTAAAACCCGATTAATTATTATTATTATTATTATTATTATTATACGAGAATATTTAATTTTTTACATAAAAATAAAAAACTGACGAGTGAAAAAAAAATTCTTCTTATTCTTTTTTTATTAAAATTTCAATGCGTTTAAATACTATTACGTAAATATTATTATTAATACGTGATATTTAAAAAAACAAGTAGTCAACACATTTTATTTACGTAATTAACTCTTTATTTTATTATTATTATTATTATTAATTTTTCACGTATAGTATCAAAGTTTATAATAAAAATGTTTTTCAATAATTATGCCGTAAAAAAAAAATCATTGCTTATCAATCAATATTATAAATTTAATTGATTGATTTCATCAATTATTTAACGTTTATGTAACGTTAATATGCGAATGTTACAATAATAATAATAATAATAATAACGTGTCATTATAATCGTATTAAGGTTACTAATATAATAAAAAACCGAATCGGAAATTTATCAATTAATTTATTTATTTATAACTTACCAATTTTTTGCTTGGCAATGTTAAATCGTTATACATAGTAAACAAATCCTCTCTAATAGGATCCAACAATGGCGGTCCTTCTGGTACCAAACGAGACATTAAGAATTTTTTTCTTTTTTTTTTTTTAAAACTTTAGAACTTTACAACAAACCGATATCACTATATAAAATAACCTCACTTAAATTATACGATTTATTAAACTATTACTACGATATTAAATATAAATAAATAATAACTATCAAATGTGTTATTTAAATAATATATTTAAAAAAAGAAAAAATATTTTAAAAACTCTATGACTCGACCACTAACAGCTATGTTCAGTTTCAAACTGAATTTGAGCGGTTATCACAATTTAAGTTTCGCAAGGTCGTTAATGTAATCCGCCAAACCGTAAGAAAATCCCTCTTTTCGTTTTATTTTATTTACACGTTAAATCGTCTTAGGTTCCAAGAAATTTCACTAGTTTTAACGTTAAAAAAAATTGAACTTTTTTTCCCTGAGTTAAACACCGTCGAATACATTTTTTTTACGATTCTCAAAAGTCAATTATAGAGAAAACTGACGTCATTTTTATTCGCTACAAAAATTATTTCTTGGAAATCGACAAAGGTTGAAATGATTCATACCTAATTTATTTTAAATTATTCACTCTTTTTTTTTAAAAAAAAAAAAAAAAGGAAGCACTTTTTTAAAATAAAAAATTTAATACGAGTATTCCAGTTTTATTACAATCAAATGATAAATTTTGGAAAAAAAATTAACCTAACTGAAAAACACCTACGAAATTATTCGAAAAAAAAGGAGAGAGGGAAATATGCAAAGAACGTCGAGATATTCGCGATAAAGTCAAAAGTTTTAAAACAAAATGGCGGCTTAAAATTAAAATTCGTTTGTTTATTACACATAATAATAATTTTTTTTTTTGCAAATCGATATTAAATAGTAAATTAAAAACAAATTACCATGC
>NW_002987224.1:90194-93571 GCF_000006295.1 Pediculus humanus corporis | reverse complement strand
TATACTAGGGGTTCTTTAACTTGGTCAGGAGGGTAATGTCATATTGCAGTCGAAGGGAAATTTGTTAAAATTATGTGTAAATTCATCAACCCCTCACAACACAAAAGACTTTTCCTTACTTTTTTTTTCACGTTATAAAACTTAAAAAAAAAAAAACAAAAAAGAAAAGAAGAGTTATGACAGATATTTGAATTTTAATTAAAACTTTGATTAAAAAATAATTAATTATTTAATGAAATATCATGAATTTGAAGAATCTGCCATTTTTCTTTACTAAATTTAAGGCACCGGTTTCAACACAATAATAAAAATATATCTTATTGTGTTATTGTGTTTTTGTATTTATTTATAAAAAATAAATAAATATAATCTAAATAGTTTACCAAAATTTAAAAATGATTTTTTTTAACAGTAATCATCCTTCAATTTTTATTCCTTATAAAAAATAATAATTAAATTTTTAAGTAATTATATATTTTTGCTGGTTGTCTTTACTTTCGATGATCATTATAACTTTTTATAATTATTGAAAATAATAAATCATTATAATATTTGTAAATGTATCTATTATATTTATCCAGTCAATTTTTTTTTTTTTTTGTATTAAAGTTTTAACGAGTTGAATATTAAAAAAATTATTTTAAATTAATATTTATTATTGATACTTTTCAAGTAAGTGTATATTATAAAAAGGGTTATATTAAAATGTGGTCAAGGTTAACTATATAAAAAATGTGCAAGAGATTAAGGTAAACCATGGTGGGAACATTGTAACAAAACTTCAATTACTTAATTGGTTTTTAATAATAATAAAAAAAACCTATCGAGAATTAAGATAATTGTTTTTAGTAACCAAAACAAAACAAAAAAGCCTAAAATTTTGATTATAATAATGTATAATTATTGTATTAAATTACATTCTAATCATGAATAATTAATTTATCTATTTTTTTTTTAAATGAAAAATACAATGAATTATTATTATTATTTATAAATTAAGTGTAATCGACACTCTGACTCTATTAGTGGCTCATTTTATTTTAATATTAAATCACATTTAATGTTGTTAAAGCTTAATATATTCATTGTAACAAAAGGGATAATATACATATAATTACAAATAATTATTTTTTCCCAACGATATCATTTAACTGAAAACATTAGAGTATTCAATATGTTCACAACTGTAAACGATTACAAAGAGGCTCATAATATAAAATAAAGACAAATGTAAAGTAAATCCTCCATTAGTTACATTAACTTATTTAATTTTAAAAAACCACAGATTTAACTAAAATATGGTGCCAATAGGAAAGTAATCAGACAACAGAAATTCACTTGATTATATGTTATCCTAGGCCTACACACACACATATATACACATTTTTAAAATTTCTGATAATTGGTAATTTCAACTATTGGATCTTGTAATCCAAATAAATTTTTCTTATTTAAAAAAAAAACAATTAACACTTTTCTGTGACAAATGAACATTTGCAATGTATCTTTTGATAATACTTTTTTTGAAAATCAAAAAATAAAAAAAAAAATGTTTGGCCCATAAAAATTGTTTTATACAATTTAAAAAAAAGTAATTGTCAAAATTCAAAACATTTCAAAATATATTTTATAATAAACAAAAAGTTGTTAATAACATTTTTTTTTTTTTAAAGACAATAAAGAATAGGAAAATACGTTGAATTTCATATAAATTCAATGTTAAAACGATTTAATGCTTTTTTTGACCACTCCCTTGTAGAGAAAGAGAGAGAGAGAACGTAACTCTACGTATATCTTTATGCAAAAAATTCATTAAATAATTTATTTTAATAATAATAATAAATAACCGTTTCAATTAAATTATTTCAAAAAATGTATTTATTAATTAAAAAAAAAACAAGATTCAATAAAATAAAACAAAAATTAAAAATCGAATGCCATTTTAACAACATCAATCATGTGACTGCGCACTTTGTTGTTCGCCATTACGCCAGACTGTGTGAGTTTAAAAAAAAAAAAAAAAAAAAAGAATAAAACACGTGTTTTAAGCATGATTTGGAAAAGTACTTACGGGATTGCATCCTGAGGTTTCAATTAGAGAATTACTTTGAGATGATCCCAAAATAAAAGAATTTGAATTATTTGATATATCACTTGCGTATTCGGTTTCTTCGTCCGAAAATTCTTCCTTGATTTGTACCTCAATTTTCATTTTATCACTCGGTATTAACTTAATTAAAAACTATTATGTACTCACTTACGGTAATTTAATATTTAAAAAAAATGAATTTAAAAACGGGGGGAAAAAAAAAAAAATTCAAAATTCACCTGTTGTGTTTACAAAAGGTTTTTTTTTACTCTAAACAAAGATGAGTCACCCTCTTTTAAGGGGAAATCCTCATCGATTACTAGAAGTTCTGTTTTAACTGGATGATGTCATCACCCACAAGTATTAGGTCTTGTTTTAAGAGTAAAAAATTTTTAAAAGATACATAATTTCCACATGCAAAACGTAAACCATTAGTTCTTTGTACGTTGAAAAATTCGTTTAGGTTATAAGTCAAATTAAAAAAAATTATTTTCAGATAAGAAAAGTAAAGAGAATAACATTTTTTTAAAAAAATATTATCATTTAAAATAAAAGCGTCCAGATTCGAGGTTTTCCGAGAAATAACGAAAGCCTCCGATTGTTGCATCACGTGAACATGAGTCATTCTTTGTTGGCGGGTTCCGGAAATGTTTGTTTCGTCATTTAAATGGAATGTATTCCAGAATATTTTACTTCAGACATTAAGACTCAACTGATAACTTTCAATTAAATTTAACAAAACAAAAACAAATTTTTAAGAATTCATGCTTTTTTTTTAAAACAAAAACCCTAATTAAGTATTTTTTATCCATAATTCGAATGAAAAAATTAATAATAATAAAATTGTTTTTATTGTACTTTTGTTTAAAATAAAAACAATTTTATTTATCAATTATTTTGGGTCAACTTTTTTTTTTTTTGGGGGGGAATAAAAAATAAAAAAATTCAATTTTATCAATTCACAAAAATTATAAATTACTTTTAAATTATTAAATTTCCGTTAAAATTTTCGTAGTACAATATTATCCCTTTAAAATTTTAAAAAACTATAAAGTTAAAAATTACTTACGTTAAATAATCGTTAATAATCCAATATTCATAATTAAAATTTACACATCGGCGACGGATGACATTTTTTTTTCTTTTTAAACAAATAAAAAAAAAATTAAAATGGTTAAAGTGAAAACTTTTATGCACCACCGAGACTCAGGTTGACATACAACTATCGTTTGGAAACTGATTATCGTTCGTTGGTTTTCCATGACTCAGTTTTGCATGATTCATTTTC
>NW_002987224.1:71839-90174 GCF_000006295.1 Pediculus humanus corporis | reverse complement strand
ATAATAATAATAAATTATACATATTTTTTTTACCTTTATATAATTTTCATTGATTATTTGATAAAGATGTGTTAAAAATATTATAAATATGTTTTTATCATGTTTCCCTCAGAGACATTTAATCAAAAATAAATAATTTTTTTCTGGATATTTTTTTTCTGATACAGAGGAGTTCTGTTGTATTTGTTGTTCTGAAAATTTAAATAATTAGTGTTTTTGTTTGTAGATTACATACAAAAATTATTCTATTGATGGGTAAAAAGACTTTGTTTTAAAATTTAATATAAATAAAACTTTTATAAGAAAAAACCTTGAAAAAAAGCTGTTATAATTACCCGTTAGAATTGACTTTGTTAATCAAACAAAAAAAAAAAACTTTTTAGACTCTTGTACCGTTAGAACGTGTCAAGGACTACCAGATTCAATGTGTTGTACATTATACTTGCGAATACAAATTTTTTTTTTTTTTTTAATATTAAAATTTAAATTTAACATATTTCCTTCCCCTCACATCTAAAAAAAAAAAAAAAAAATTAATTAATTGATTTTATTTATTACAAATATTTTTTTTTTTTCAACGATTACACTAAATTATTATTATTATTTATATTAAAAGAAAAATATATATAAATTAAAACAAATTTATTTTTATTTACACGATTGAAATAATTTACAAATATTTATTTATAATTAAAAATAATAAATTAAAAAATCAATAATACTGTCTTATTTATTTGTTTTTATTTTAAATAATTTATTAAAAGGTATTTTTTTTTTTAATGATCAAAGTCTTATTATTATTATTATTAATAAACTGTAATTATATTATGTAAATTTATTTCTAATTCTGATTATTTATAAATAAAAAAAAGAAAATGGTTAACAAAAGGTAAAATTGTATATTATTTACAATTTATTTACAAAAAAAAAAGTTTGATTAAAACATTAAAATAATTTAAATAAAAAGAAAAAAAAAACGAAAAACTTTTTTTTTTTGTTTTAAAACTAATTATTGCACTTAAAAATTGATTTTTTTTTTTTTAAATATTGTATACTAAATTTTGATCCCAAAAAAATATTGTTTTTGCCCTGTCCGTACCTAAAAAAATAATAATAATAATTCGGATTTCTTTGTATTTATAATGAATGGTATCAAAGTTTTTGTTTTTTTTTTTTTTAGAATTTCATCAAAGCAATCCTTAGTTATAATAATTTTATCATAAATATTTTAAATTAAATATTCTACTGGTAATTTTATTTCAATTTAAACTTATCACATTTTTAGAAATAAGAGGCTTATGTACATTTATATAAAATAAAAAAAAAAAAAATTATTATGACTAGCACTCGGATCTTGTAATGTATGTAAATCAAATTTTATCATGTGGTTTTTTTTTATTATCTATTTTTATTAATTACCAAATAATGTAAAATTGGCCACAAATCAAATATAATATCTGTAAAATTAAAACTTTTTTTGTAAAAGCGTATAAATAATATGAGTATGATTATTTCAAATATTATTAAAATATCAAAAATAACGTCAGATTCAATAATTTATTAAAGATATTTATGATTAAAACTTTTATGGTATGACGAAATTTAATTTGTTTTATTATTTATGCACCCTACAAAATATTAACTAATTATTAATTCCCTATTCTCCATCTATTAATATTTTCATTTGCTACATGCATAAGTTTTCTGGCACTAAGAAATGACAAATCTGGTAAACTTTCTACGACTGCATACGCCTCTGCTTTTGTTTCATTTGAATTTTTTAAATTTTGTTGAACGATTGAGGAAGTAATAGAAGACGATTTAATTTCGACATTTTCATTTTGTAATTCATTTCCTAATTGAGACGAATCTATTAATTCTTCAATTTGATTTAATTGGCAATCCGGTACAATAATATTCTTCGAGTCTTCCGCCGAGATAAACACATTGGAATTATCTATATTTTTCTCATCTTCTTTTTTTAAACCTAAAATACAAAATATTATTTTTTTAGAATAAAAAAAATTCATTTTGAAATCTTTTTATTATTATTATTATTATTATTGGAAATTACTCACTAATATTTTTCCAAAACGATGTAGCAGCATTAGAGGATAAGGAAATATCGTCAAATTTTGTAAAAAAATCAAGGTCAAGGAGAGTCAAATGGGAAGCTATTTGGATGAGGCGAAAAGTATTGTTAATAAGAAATTATTGTTAATCAAACAAAAAAATTATTATAAAATAACTTATCCAATATTTTTAATTAATAATTAATTAAATCCGTGTCAATAAGTTCGAAAAAAAAAAATAAGATCATTTTAAACATTTAAAATTTAAAAAAAAAAAAACAAAAAAAATTTCTCTTTAAGTATTTAAATTCTTTTTTCGAACTTATTGCCCTGTGCATTTAAATGTTTAAATCAATAACTTATTTTATGGTATTTAAAAATTTTAAAGTTCTTCTTCTTATTTTCATTTTTAAATTAAATATATATGTCGTGTGTAATTTTATAAACTCCATTATTAATTTTAAAAATTTGTTTCTACCAGGTATTAAATATTTACCTTAAAACTAATTTAAATTTTTTGACCATGAGATTTACATTTTAAATTTTTTAAAAAGTTGAAACGAATACTTGGGAAATATCATGGTCAATATAATTCACGTTTTTATAAGATAATCCCTAATATCTATTCTAAGTACAAAAAAATATTTTAAAAAAACTCACTATCTAATGGATTTGTCAGCCCACTTCCATTCCAATCAAATTGTGCTGCTGGAACTACTTCCTGTAAAATTAAAATTGATTATTTATTATTATTTTTTAAGTGTTAATGGAAATAAAAAATTTTCTGGATAGTGAAAATGATTACCTCAACAGTACTTTCAGTTTTTGGAAAATTTGATTGAGCAAATTTAGAGTTTTCATTTGCCTTAACTGGTTCAAGTGGATTTACTCCTAAATTAGCAGCGAAACGAGGCACACATAAATTCCATTTGGCTCCGAAAAACTTGAAAAAATAATATAATTTGTAAATTAAATTACAAAATTAAAATAAATAAAAAAAACTTTTAGTTTATTCTTGAAAAATATGTTGAGAGCTGAAATATTAAAAATGAATTTAGTAAAAATCCATAATAACCTACAATATTTCTGCAGTCTATATTCAGTGATGATAATAAAATCTTATTCGATTGTGAATTAGACCACTGATACAAAAGAGCATGACTGGCCTCTAACTCTTTTAAAAGGCCCCACACTGAACTACTGTCATCTAAACATGAGTGAAGAGTATCTGTTAATGGAGCCCCATTTACTTCTTCAATATTTGTAGGTTCCTCGTGACTACTATTAAACATTAGTTTTAATGTCTCTTGAACTGTAGGCTGAAATTTTTGAATAACACAAAATTTACATGTTATTTGAAGTTAAATTTATTTAAGAAAAAACAATATTGGAAAAATTTATTTAAGTTATAATATAAAGTAGTTTCTACATATAATTGTAAACAAAATATAAGTAAGTTTTAAAATATTACCTCTTTAGTAGGAGAAGACTCGGAAACTATTCCTTGAAAGTCATTAAAATCATCCACTTCATTTTCATCTAAATTATTTACTGCATTTGGTTCTCTATCAGCCACTTCAGTTTGTTGCACAAAATTTAATTTATTTCCAGATGTGAAATCTGTAAAGTCACTATATTCATCGTTTTCATTCACTGTACTTATTACATTTTCTTGTGAACTATTGCTAATCAATTCAGAAGAACTTTCTGTACTTAAATTATTCACTATTACTGTCTCTTTATTTATTTCACTGATTTCTTCAGGTAATGATTTCAACTCATGAAATTGTTCATTATTTGTATGTGAATCAACAATAGTTTTTTCACTGATTTCTTCTAAGTTATGAGTATCATTTGACGTAGTTTCTGTTGCATTAGAAGTAACATTTAAAGCAGTTTCTGGACCTAATTTATTTACACCTGATTCGAATTTTTCAACCAAATTTTCTGTAAAATTTATTGCTGTTTGTTTCCTATCAGATACACTTTCTTCAAAATCATTAAAAGAAGATTCTGAAAAACTTATTGTAGAATCAATTGTATTTACAATTTTATTGCTTTCCTCTTCCAAATTACTTAAATTTTCATTTATATTTACAAAATTTTGGTAATACTCATTAGGTTTCTCTGATGACGATACATTTAGTTCTGCCTCCCATGATTTAACTGGATCCACTGAATCTGGTGATTCACTTACTGGATTATACTCTGTATGAATATTAATAAATTAATACTGCAATATACATTTCCTATAGAAGTTTATCACAATATTTATAATTATCAAAATTTTATTGTTAAATTTAATAGTAATATGCTCATAAACATAATAAGACTCTTTTAAAAGTAATAATTTAATAGTTGTTGTAAAAAAATTTTTGAATTAAAATTATGACTTACCATTTAAAGCGAAACTATGTTCTGCCATTCTAAAATCACCGAATTCATCGTCTTCATCCTCCTCATTATCATCAATAGGTGGAGGTGAAGACATAATAAAAGGCATTATGTTCGACATATTGTAACTTAAATATTGATAACAAACTAATTCGTTATTATAATGAGGATTTTCATTTTTCACATAAAAAAACCATCTTAGAGGAAAAAGTAGCTACCCAATATTTGTGAAATTAAAATATATTTGGCTTAATTATTTCAATATTACGAAAAAGTTTGTTTGAAAATTTTAAAAACTTGGCTATTTGATAAAAAAATTATTTTTAATATCTATTGTTTATTTAATAAAACAAAATTAACGTCAGCACTTAGCAAATTATGTCAGGTGACTAACGTCACCTGTAACAACCGCCATTTTGAAATAGAAACGAATTTTTTCCGCGGAATCTACATTACTACTTTACAGAATTAAAAAAGTTCTTTAAAATAATAATTACCACCGTAATATTATTCTAACATTATTTTAAAAAAACAAGATAAAGTAAATTATAAAGTTTTTTTGTTGTTGTAATTTAAGTATAAAAGCAAAACTTAAAAATAAAATGAGGTGAATGAAACATAAAAATTGTTGCTCTGGAAACAATTAATCGTTATTGCGTGATAAAAATTTTTTTCTACCTTTTCGAAAATGAACTCAATAATTTGTTTGGGTCCTTCCGGAGCTGGAAAAACATTGTTGTTAAAAAAATTAAAAAATAGAAACGCAATTGACGAAACTTCACATACCGTACCTACTACTGGTTCAGATTTGACGGTTGTAAAATTCTTGAACAAAACCTCGGGAACTTCGCGAGAATACGTGATTCGCGAATTGGGTGGAATTATGGCGCCAATGTGGGAAAAATATTTTCATGGAGTTAATAAAATTATTTATGTTGTTGATACCAGTAATCTCTGTCAGATTGCAGCGGCAGGAATTTTATTATACACAGTATTAGCCAATCCGAGTTTAATCAATGCTAAAGTAAGAATTTTAAATTTATATCGTGTTAGAAATTTAAAAAAATTAATATTTAACATTTTCAATTTTTTTCTATCAAAGATATTAATAGTACTTACCAAAATGGATTTATCTTATCGCCAAATGAGAAATGAAGCCTTGTTAATTCTTCAAATG
The DNA here is from genome assembly GCF_000006295.1 of Pediculus humanus corporis. Lineage (NCBI taxonomy): Eukaryota > Metazoa > Arthropoda > Insecta > Psocodea > Pediculidae > Pediculus > Pediculus humanus. The sequence continues at coordinate 84,531 of NW_002987224.1, read as the reverse complement.
AAACGTCTTGTTAAAGAAGTAATGCAGCCTATAACAATAATAGAATCTAGTGGGGTAAGTGGGGAAGGAATTGAAAATATTGAAAAATGGATTGAAGGAAAATTATCACAAAACAAAACTCTTATTAGCAATTAAAACATTTTAATGATCAAAACAATTTTTTCTTTATAATATTAAAGTACAATAATAATAATAATAATAAAATAATACAACCTTAATTCTGAAAACAAAAAAAGAAATCAATAACTTTTCATTTAAAAATAAAAAATAAAATAAAAAAAAAATCACTAGGGTTCTTTCATTATCAAATAAAAACAAACCTTTTTAATCTTATATAAAGCTAATACTTATAATGCTCAAAAAAAAAACCTGCTTAATATACAATTCAGATACAAATTTATAAAAAGAAAGTTATAGATATCATTAACTTAACATTACTGAGTTTTCTTTTTTTTAAACAAAATAATTATATACACTTAATGTATTCGAGTTAAATCTTCTACCATTTTAACTAAATCATCAACTGTAGCTTCTTGTTTCATTCCACTTCCATTATCAATCTGAAAATTTTACACAAATAAAAATTTTTTAATCACACAAGCATTGATGCAAATGATTCAAAATGAGTCTAGAAATCATTTTAGGGGTACCTGTAGGCCTGCAGCAACTTCCTTCATTTTTTCGTGTGACAAATCTAAAAAGCTTTCAATTAAATCTCCGTCAATGAATCCGTCACACGGTTCTGTTTTTATTTCCGTTGTAAAACTTCTCCAAAAACTATGTTTTATTTTACCAACTGATTTAATAACTTCGGTTAATTTACATTCCAATTCGTGTAAAAAGTTGTAAAAATTTGCAGAAATTTGTGTAACCAAACCTTAAAAAAATATTTATTATACGTAAAATTTTTAACTTCGGTTGAGATTAATAACGTTTTTATTACATGTAGGTATAACAAAAAAAGAAAAAAATTTTTTATTTATTTACCTATTGCTCCACTAACGGTGCCAAAAAGAATACAACCTGTTGTAGGTGTGCTAGTTTCTCCGACATTTTGCATAACTAATGATCCGTGACGAAACACGTTTACCATGTCACCTAAATGAAACATTCCTACCGCGTGCATTTGCTGTCTTTCCTCATCAGTCGCTGCCGCACTTAAATAAATAATAACTCTAATCAGACAAAATATTCTAAATTTTAAACTTTCGAATGATAAATTTAATTTGGGGTTTATACCTGTCTTTTTGACACACAAACAAATTAAATGAATTTTCGGCACCTAAAAAAGTATCATCATCAATTATTTCCACAGCCGTCATCCAATTTGGATTATGATCTCTGGCCATCTGCAAAAGATTTATATAAGATTTGAATTTAGTTCACCCACACTTTATACTTTCTAAATTAAAAAAAAAAAGGAAAACATTTAAAATTTTAATACTTCTTCAAAACATCCTTCCATAGTTTTATATTGCAACAAAGTCATTGAACGAATTAAATCTCCGACTAATATAAAATCACCTTTCGTTTTCAAATAAAGAGATATTATATTATTGAAATGGCTACATTCTAATCTTAATTCTTGTTCTGCAGTCCATTCAAACAATCTGACCTGTGTAAAAAAAAAAAAAAAAAACCTTGGGAATTAGTAAAAAAAATTTAAAATAGTCGTATCGTAAATATTGAATTAAATTTTACATACAGTACTATTTATACTGGCCAAGAGTTTACCATTGAATTCTACAAGAGAATAAGCAGCACCCTTAATTTCTTTTTCAGCAACCTGATATAATTTTCCTTCTTGAAATTGAAATATTAAAATTCTTCCTTGCTTTGATTCACTTTCATCTGGATTAACCATTGCTGTTCCGACAATGTAATAAGTATTCGGGTCATCACCCAATTTTGTAGATATTAAACTCAATGCATACTCTGACTGCATAAATTGGTGAGCATGTAACACTTAAAAAACAAATACAATCAAAATAAAAGTAAATTTAAAAAAACTCAGATTTGAGTACCTTCAAAAGTATGCTGATCGATGACCAATAAATTATGAACTTCCACTTCTTGACCGAATTCTGCAAAGGAATTTATGGAAGCAGCTGGTCCACTTTTAAGGTTATGAGCTCCCCCTATATTACTAGATGAAGAGATGCTTTGAGCTTGAGTACTGGCACTTTGTTTTACAGGTATTAAACCAGACCTTTGATGAACATCCATTCTCATCGTTATGACTCCAAAAGTCTTTAAAAAAAGTAATAATTTAAAAAAATTGTGATGTAATTTTTATCAAAAATAAAAATCACAGTAAAATTATTAACCTGGGTTGTTTCTTGATACGCTATCCTTCTAGGTGATTCTCCTAGTGGTACTGTTCGGATGTGAAGTTTTTGAATTTCATCAATAGTTCCTATAGTAACAGTACTATCAGTGGCTAAGGCTAAGCTGTCGGGATATGCTTCTGAGTTGAGGGAACACATATGATTTACCTCCTTAAGATTTACATTTGAAAAAACAAGTTTGTGATTGGAAGAGTAAATAACTGTGGGTCTGTCCGAGCAAGCGAAAACATTTGTGGTGGACAGAGAGCGAAACGTTCGTAAAACTGTAGGCTGCGTACCTAACGTAACCTAAAATAAATTTGTTTTATTTAAAGCACTTTACTTATTAAAAACATTAAAACAAACAATAAAAAAATATTAATACTTTTTTTTTGTCCGATAAAATCCCATTTTGATTATTTAATGAAAAATAAAACATGGAACCATCCCCCAAAGCACATAAAAGGTAATTAATATTTTCGAAGCAAGTCATTAATATGGATCTAGGAATAATTTCTCCTCCTAGATATTCCCTGTTTAACTCTTCAAGATCCGGAAGTTTTAAAATGCGAGCAGAAATATCTGTCCACAGTCCAACAGCAATTATATCAGCCGTTTTACCACCTTCAGAAAGAGGTGTAATGTCTAAGCAAGCTACTTCGTACTCTAATGTTGTGTTCCTAAAAAAACATAAAATTTTAATTGATGTCTAACCGAATTAAATTTTGTTTTTATACTACATCAGATAAATATTAGAAATTGAAACAAACCCTTTTTGAACTAATTCATTTTTCAATATCTCTAAATAATACAAATCACTACCCGCAGCACATATAGCTTGAACAGTATTACAAGCAACAACGCTAATTGTTTTTCCCGCTGGTGGTCGCCATTCACTGACCAGTTGCTTTGTTTCAACTGATATAAGGCGAGCACAAGTGGGAGTCAACTGAATCATGTTATTGTTTTCGACGTTTCCACAATAAAATGATTGTTGATCTGATAAAAAACCGGGTATTTCTGTTTCTTCTACTTCTTCTCCATTTAAAGTCAATATTCTAAAAAAAAATTTTATGTTAACTAAGTAAATTTAATGTATAGTAATTTGAATAATGAAAATAAATTACCTTGTTTGACCTACAAAGGCTAGAACAATTGTGTTATCGTACACACTATCAAGTGAAGCTCTTAAAGCCCACATTCCTTTTATTCCCAACAAATCGATAGTGGCATGTTCTTGAATACCAATACCATTTCTGATAATTCTTAATGAACCTTCTTTAAAAGCACCTAAATTAAATAATATTAATAGTTATACAGTAATTAAAAATTATTTATTAATCTCTTATAATAAAAAGTTATTATTAAAAAAGCTTTTCAAAAATTGATTTTAATTAATAAAAAATAAAAACAAATTAATGTACCAGAACATGTAACTAACTGTCCCTGTCCTTGCCTTTCTAAATCCACTACCACCATATCGAGAATAGGTGCTAAATTTGTAAATGCCTCCATTATTGTGACATAGTACCCATTTTCATCCGGACTTGTATTTAATTTAACAAGTTGAGAATCTCCACAACGAGAACCAATAAAAAGCACACCATTATCAAGATATGTTATGGCTTCTGGAATGCTGATTTCACCTAATAATTCAACTTTTAATCCATTTTCCTTAACACAAGGAGTTCCATCAATTTTTTCTTCTGTTTCCAGTAACAACATAAATAAATGACCAGCCATGTCTCCTAATAAGTATCTTGAGCCATTAGAGTCTACTTGAGTATAACAAGTTATTGTACTTTGCTGATAAAAAAATTTATTTCAAAAATTAAAATTTACTTTATGAAATTAAATATCACTTTAGCAAACATAAATCGCTTAAAAATTAAAACAAGGTTTACATTGATTACGGGAGGTGCGACAGCAACATAACCAGCTCCATTATGATATAAAATAGATTCTTGACCTATGATTATAGCTCCACACAATGGCTCAGGCACAGGTATAACTATTGATGCATCAGGTTCCACATTATCTTGTTTCCATGGCATTTTCACAAATTCTTTGTCCCTAAGAGAAATCTCATGTGTTTTAACGTGTCGACCATTAATATCCTGCAATTATTTTATTTTGTGAGAATTAATTTTAAAACATATTTATAAAATGTAAAACATGACTAACTTGATGAATGAGAATAATTGTGGGATTTTGGCATCCGTGAAGAAAATTTAAATCTTGTACTTCAACCTCTTCCATTCTTATACTGGAAGCTTTTAATTCTGAATTGTCTTTACCTAATGGAATAATCTTTAAAAGTCCATCATATAACCTTAGCCCAATAACTCTGGCTTCTGGATCGATTACTGCTATTATACCTAATTTATATATAAGTAAAATAATTTTTAAAGCTGTTATAAAACAAAAAAATTACATACATACAATTAACGTTACTTAAATAAGTGTAAACTCACCAGTTTCTGACTGTTTTCCTATTCTGTCTGCTACATTACCATGTGCTTTAGTTTTAATTTCTATATTTTCCCCATCCCCAATGCACTCTAATATCATTGCATTATACCTAGTAGTCACTATGAAAAGTAAGTCTTTATGTTCATGCTGTAAAAATTATCAGAAATGAATCGTAATAATAATAAAGAAATTTTTTTTCAAATACATAACTAAATATAAGTATTTAGTTTGGAATTACGACATAGTTAATTATTCATCAAGTTAAAAACTTACTGGTGGCCTAAAGAATTTTACTACAGATATTCTGTCATAAAGCCCAATTTCCTTTAAAGGCCGCAAGCCTTCTGGGGTAACCAAATGAATTTCTAATCTTGTATTTTTTGCCAAAATAAGATTTAAATCACTTGGTGAAGTAAAGTTACCTAAAAAAAATTTATAGTCCTTTGGTTTGAGTGAATTTTTTTAACCAAAAAATCTGTGAATTACAAATTATAATAAATAGAAATTTCTTGATACGATTTTATGAAAAATTTAGGAAAGTAATAATACATTAAATAAATAAATATGATAAGTTAAATTTAATTAAATTTTAAGAAACATAGTGTAAAAATTTCATTTGAAAAATTAAAAACTATAAATGAAAATAAAAGTAAATATGTAACGTACTCCTCACATTTTCATGATGTTTCCTTTATTACAATGATCAACTTAAGTTTTATCAAAATTAAAATATTTAAATTATTTATGTGAATACTAACCTGTGACACATGCTGTAACCGCTGTTGGCTTTTGAGCCGTAACAACATAATGATGGGACATTTTTAACAATAATTGAAAATACAATAAAAATGAATCTTTACCCCGGCGTACAAACACAAACAAAATCGAAATCTGCAATTATCGCTTTACCGGAAATAGACATTAACAATATTTTTAAACTCTTTTAGTTTTATAAACTCAATATTATAATTGATTATTTTCAATTTAAAGTATTTTTTTTTTTTTATTTTATTAAGAAATAGTAAAAAAAAAAAAATATCTACAGTTGTACTTTGAAAATTTTTTCATAATGAATAAGTTTCGCATATTTTTTTTTGGAAAAAAATAAAATAAAAGTGTTTTTGATTTTTGTTAAGTTTTTACTTTATAATTCAAAATTTTATTAAAATAATATAAAAACTGAAAATTTTACTAATAAAGGAAGCACTTTTAAATGTGTTTTCAGCGTAGAATTATTTTAATTATTATAAATTTTAGAGATTTAAGGAAAAATGAAATATAATTCAATAAATTTGTATATTTGTAGAATGTTTTATATGTTAAATACATCATTTTTAAAAAATAATACAAACCAATTTTTTTTTACCAGATACCAATAACAATTTCAGTAAATTTATTAATTTCTGATAAAAAATAATTTAAATTAATATTATAAACTGTAAAAAATAGGTTTCTACAAAAATAAATTTTTTAAGAACAAGTTATAAAATACTATTAATATTTTTCTTTTATAATAATAGTAGCCCAATCGCAGAAAATGCTAAATTAGAGATGAACTTAAGTAATTCTCTTCTTCTTCCAAAAAAAAAAGCTATTGACAATATTAAAAAAGACATAAACAACTATCTTTTCAGAGGAAAATTAATATCCAAATAAAAGCTTTTAACTATCCTGCTGAGAATCAAGCTCTTCAGACTTATAAATAAGTAAAAGTTATTTTAGAAATTTAGATAAAAAGTCCCTAATCTCAAATTACACATTATATTAGTATGTTTGACACAAATTTATGATAAATATGAATGAGAAAGAGTTATTAAAAAAATAACACAATTACAATTTAAGATTTATCACAACAACAATATGTCGCTGCTGTGAATTACAACAGTAGACCAATAAGAAAATTAAAAATTATAAAAATTACATAAGAGAATAATTGAAGAAGGCAACAAACCAGATAATAAATCACTATTTTAAATATTTTATTAATTGAAATATCAATTAAAATGTATACAGGGTATTTGTAAATTGAATAAACCATAATTACAAGGAGTAAGCTACTTGTAACAACTTAAAACGTCAATAAATAAAAGAAGTTTAAATTAAAGTTTTACATAAAATAAATTAGATTTATAAAATATTTATTAAAAAAGAAAAAATTAAAATTAACAAACTCTTTATTAAAATTTATATTATTTCAATTGGAACAAATAATTAAAATATAATGAAAAAATTTAAAAAAATATTTGGATTCATTGTACATAAAAAAAACTTTAATCTTAAAAATTTTGTATATAAAAAAAGTATTTATTTCAAGAGATGTGATATATGATAAGAATTATAAAATTAAAAAATTCTTATTTATTTTTAGGTTGAGTTAATTTAAAAGATGAAGACTCAACAAAAATTAGCATTTAATCATTAGCATGAAATTTATAAAAGAAAATATTACATTAAAATTATAAGACAAGTGAAACATAAAACAAACTATTATCTTTACATGTCACTCATAAAATAACACAGATGTTAAAATTAATATTAAGAAACATATAATTTTCTATTAAATAATAAAATTGATTTTGTACAGCCTATTATACAGTTGAAAGTAAAAAAAATTTAAAAGTAATGACGAAAAACTATAAAAGCAACTTAGTCATAAGCAATAGACAGTTCAAATTTATCAACATCATTAAAATCTGAATTAATATCACTAGCCCACTTTTCAAATTCTTGATCTTCTTTATTTGACTTTTTTAATTTTGTTTTTGACAATTTCTTAATTTCCAACTCTTTAATAATTTCATCTGAAGCTTTCTCAGCGATAACATCACAATTTGTTCCTTTGCATTTTCTTTCATAAGATTTTCTTACTTTATACTGTTTTGATTTTGCAACTGGTTTACTATTTAATTCAGTTAAAACATTTTTTTTTGAAGTATTAGAATTTTTAAGGAAACTGGTAATATCATTTTTGATTTTTTTGGGTGATGTTTCTTCAGTCTTTTAAAAAAATAAAAAAATAAAAAAAAATTTTTTTGAATTAAAAAATCAAAAAAATTAATTATTACTGAAAAATTATTTATGGCTTTTGACAACCAACTCACCTTTTTATCATTTGGCGGCACAACATTTTCATCAAAAAGCATTACGTTTACTTTTCTTCCACTTTTATTTTTTTTTGTTGAATTAACATTTTTATGTGCTGAAGATTTGTTAATTTCATTTTTTTTTACGGTACTATTAATTTTTTCCCGCTTAAGTAATGAAAAAGCATTTGTTACAACTTTTTTTCTTCGCTCACTTGGTTTAATATATAATGCAAGTCTATAAGGCTTATCTGCTTGAAATTCAATGGGTGCTAATGTACTACTTAAAACTGATGAGTTATTCCAAAGCGATATATTAGCATCTTCTTCTTCAAAACCAAAACAATTTTTCACGTTATACATGTTTTCTTTGTTATTATTTAATTCTACCGTTATTGTGCAAATAAACGTGTAAGTAGAAAAACGTTAGCGTGGGTAATATACATAGTTTTATTTGCTGCCACGACCTTAAATCGTTTGTGTCAATTACAAAACTTATTTAACCAGAAATGTAGCCTTAAAAAATATACTAAATGAGCACCCATTTAAAAATAATAATTTTAGAAAAAGAATAATAGCAAAAATTTATATTTTTATTTTAAAATATTTAAATACTTATAAAAAACTATAATTTAAAGATTGAAAAGGAAAATAAATTAAATTAAAAAAAATGTATAATCAATTATTTAATTATTTGTGTTATTTTCAGTAGCAATAGTACATAATTTTGCAAGTAAACTTGATAATTGCAGTAAAGAGCTGGTGCCCTCAACAATTCTTAAATGAGTCAGACTTATTTCTTTCAAAAATTTTAATACTAAATCCACTTGCCCCAGTATTAATTTTGTTCCTCTAAATATTGTTGAAATTATATCTTCAGCAGAATATCCCAATTTCCATAAATGATTCAATATCTAAAATTTAAAAAAAATTATATACAAAATAGTATTTAAATTACAAAAATTTACTCGAGTAAATACAATAAATTACATATAAAATGTTTATGATGAAGTAAAATTTCTTTAAGAACTCTATTAGGGATTTTAAAATATTTCAATAGAACTTTTTAACTTTACTTAAAAAAAATATATGTACCTTATAAGCATCTTGAAAATTTGCTTTCATGCAATGTTCAAGCATTTCTCCAATCATTACAGGATGAGGCTCATCACAAACTTTAAAGACATTATCACTATTAACATGTGAAAAACCATTGTGAGTAGATTGCAGATTATTTAAAGCTTGTCTTAAATCTCCTTGGGCTGAAAAAATTACAGCTTCTAGCCCATCATTGGTATATGAAATCTAGGGTAATAATTTAAGATTAAAGTTTAAAAAGTATGATGCCATTAAGTTTATAAAAATTTAACTTTTATAATAAAATTTTACCTGTTCGCTTTCACATATTTGTAATAACTTTTTTAATATTTCTTCATCTTTTAGTTTAGTGAATCTTAAAACAGCACATCTAGATTGTAGTGGTTCTATTATTTTGGAACTATCATTACAAGCAAATGCAAATCTAGTAGTTTGACTGTACATTTCCATAGTTCTTCTTAAAGCTTGTTGTGCACCATCTGTCATGCTATAATAAAATTTAATGAATAAATTTTCTAAGATATAATTTTTATAAATTTAGTGTCACAAAAACTTTAGATTTCACTTTTACTAACCTATCTGCTTCATCCAAAACAATTATTTTATGTTTCCCTTTTGGTAATGTTACTTTTTGCTGAGCAAACATTTTAATTTTGTTTCGAACTGTATCTATACCTCTATCATTTGAGGCATTTAATTCTAAAACAGCTTCTTTAAATGATGGGCCAAGTAAAATTCTTGCCAAACAAAGAATTGTAGTTGTTTTGCCCACTCCAGGTGGACCCTAATTAATTGAGAGAGAATACATTTAAAACATTTTAGTAAATTAATGATTTGAAATTTTATGGCTCATAAGTATTGTGCAAAAGTTAATAAGATTTTTAATATTATAACATAAAATCCTGATATTATTTAGCTAAAATATTTAATTTTCCAGTCACAAATATGTATTTAAGATAACACTAAATCTTTTAGATGTAACTTAAATACCCACTGGCAATTAATTTGACTTGTAGGCAAACATTTTTAACGTTTGTAATCTATATTAAGATTGGATCAACATTGAATGTTTTAATAATCAATTAATAAGATAAAAAAACCTACAACTTACAGCAATTAAAATATTCGGAACATTTCCAACTTCAGCGAAAGCTGCTAATCTTCGAATAGCATCATCATTTCCCACAACATCTTTAAAGGTAACAGGTCTGTATTTTTCAATCCTAAAAAAAATAATAAGATTAAATTAATTTTTTAAAATAAATATTCAAAAACATAATTTACTTTTAAGTTGAAAATACCATGGTGCATTAATAATATTTTCAGAGCTTTCAACATTATTTGTATTCTCAGTAAAATTCATTTTTATTTTTCTTAGAAGCACAAAATATACAAAAAATTATTAATTAAGTTTCGCGGTTCCGTACTAGACTTAGAGTAAAAAAAAAAAATCGTGTCATTAGCAATTTTGGTAATCGTGGAATGTTATTGTCGTTTAATATGACAAAACTCTAAGTTTAAACTGAATTATTATTTATTTTTCTTTATTGTTTTCAATCAATTTTTATTTTAATATTAATGAATTTCAACGCTTCTGGAGGGAGGCACCGTAAGTTTCAAATTAACTTAAATGCATTTATTAAAATTTTAACATGCTGTTTTAATTATTTAAACCAATTAATACTGCATTATTGAAAGTCTACTGATAAACTTGATTTATAAAAAAAAAAAAAAAAAAAAAAAAAAAAAAAAACAGGAAAAAGCTAAAGTTTAGTTTTACACTAAACTTTTAATTTTACCATTTTAAGAGCGCATTTATAAAAAAAATTTCTAAATGTAAAATTAAGTTTTGCCAAATTTTTTATTGCTCAGAAAAATTGAGTATATATTTAATAAAAATTTGGATCTTTTACAGAAAAAATATATTTAAGCAAGCTAATTATTGAAAACTTACATACTTCAAAAATTTTTATTTTATAAAAAGTTCAGAAATTTGTTTACATAATTTATTTTTATTTACCTACAAATAATCATGTTTTTGTTTTTAGCTCTTAAATGTGTATTATATCTTTTTTTTTTTTTGACTTATAACAACCTAATATATACATATATAAATAATTTTTTTATATGAACATAATTCATTTAAAATGTAATTGTATGCATTTATTTATTTTCAAACAAGTAAATTACTCATAATTTTTTGTATTATTTGTAATGTAGCATCTAAACTGGGGGCCAAAAGACTAGGTAAACAAACTTTTGATGGACCATCAAACCCAGGTTTTCAGCCTTCGTATAATCAATATGCTCAACCCAATTCTGTAAATACAGAAGCTTCATTTTCTAATTATCCCGGTTCTAATTTAAACAACCAGTTTGTTGGATATAATGATATGCAAATTCCTGGTTTGTTTTTCCGTTTTTATCTTGTTTAAATTTTTAAATTATATTATCTGATGAATAAATATTTGACCATCAGGTTCATACAATCCTAATATTCAATATGGGATGTCCCAAATGCAACAGCCCTCTCCTATGCCTGGTTCTGAAGGCTCTGGTTTTACAGTACCAAGTCAATATTTGTCTGATCCACTTGTTAATGCTGCAGCTTTAACTTATGGTCAATTTGTTGGATCTGGGAAAAAATATGTTGATAAGGAAATTGAGAAATATGTTCCAGTTTCCAGATTAAAATACTATTTTGCTGTTGATACAGCTTATGTGTACAAGAAGTTGAGTTTAATTATGTTTCCATATGTACACAAGGTAAGGTTATAATTTTGATTAGTAGTTGAATTTTGTTTTTTTTTTTTTTTTTATTAATAAGCATAAAATGAGATAATAAAACATGTAAATTTATAAAACAAAGAATAAAAGAATGAGATAATTAGAAATTTTATATTTTTAGGATTGGTCTGTAAAATATGCATCAAATGAGCCTGTTCAACCTCGATATGAAGTTAATGCTCCAGATTTATATATTCCAACAATGGCTTACTTAACATATGTCTTAGTAGCAGGTTTAGCTTTGGGAACACAGGTGTGTGATTTTAAAAATTATTATTATTTTTTTTTAAATCTAGGAAAATTTAATTAAACTTTGTTTGTCTAATGGAAAAAAATAGTAAATTTTCATTATTGGTTTATATTGAGGATAAAAAACTGAAGAACTAAAAAATTATTATAGTATCTTATTGTAATATTATTATGCAGTAATATTAATATACCTTAAATTCTTAAATATATATTTTTTCGATGAAATAAATTTAAAAAAAAAAAAAACATTTGTTTTTATTATTTGTAGAATCGATTTACTCCAGAAGTATTGGGAATTCAGGCTTCTTCAGCTTTAGCATGGACTATTGTGGAAATCATTATTCATACAGTGTCAATATATATATCAGCTATTTCAACATCTTTAACGACACTTGACATTTTAGCATTTTCTGGATATAAATATGTTGGAATTATTTTTGCTGTTTTGAGTAGTCTGGTTTTTTATAAAATAGGATATTATATCACTCTTATATATTTTAGTATATCTCTTTCATTTTTTCTTGTAAGTGTAAAATAATTTTAAAGGTGTGACATAGCATGATTTTTTTGTTTTTTAGATTTAAAAAATTTAATTCTTGTTTTTTAGATTAGAACATTGAAAATCAAAATTTTGCCCTTAAATGTTGTTTCAAATGATCCATACACTATGCAACCA
>NW_002987224.1:67607-71796 GCF_000006295.1 Pediculus humanus corporis | reverse complement strand
TCGAATAAAAGTTAATTTTTTTTTTTAAATTCTCATATAAGAAATCACTAATTTCAAACACTATTGTTAAGTATCAGGTAAATAATAAATTGCTTTAATTAACCTTATACTAAAAATTACAAGCCAAACAGATTATATTTTTAAAGTTTTTTATTAATATTATACGATAATAATGTTAAGATGATGTAAAATTACGTACACTAAAAAATTATTTTTGTGGATTTCGAAAATGGCGGTGATGATGATTGTCAACGTGATTTATCTTACGTCAGCTATTGGAATATTATTTAAATTAAATAATAAAAATGTCATTTTTTTAAAAAATAAACTAGAAATGTTTTTTTTATTTTATCGATAACCTACCCGAAGAGAATTTTTTAAATTTATTTACTTAGAAAAAAAATACTACATTCTATTTTCTTTAATTTTTAACTTAAATTTTGTTTTTTTTTTTCTTTTATAATGAATATAAAATAATGACAGAAAATAAACAAAAGTTTTTGAATCAAATTTTGAATTAGTATTTATAAGTTTTTATAAATAATTTTTTTTTTAAAATACAATTTTCAATAATTATACTGTCAGATAATATTTTTGGGATGTTTCCTTTTAAGAAAAAACTTTCCATTTTTTTAACAATTTAATAATACAATTAATAAAGTATTTGCAAAGTGATAAAAAATTAAAATAATCAATTTTTAAAATATAGTAAAAACTTTAACAAAAAGTTTAAAAAGACCTGGAGTTTATTAAAATTTTATTACAAATATATTTTATATTTACTGTAATTATTCATTATATTTTTTAAATTTAAATTACCATAAAAATTTTAATTTTTAACTTGAAAAAAATTAAATATGTTTGAAAATTTTAACGGTTATAATAAAATCTTTTTTTATTGTATAGGTATTCTTATAAATTATTGTTTACATTTGTGACTTAAAAGTGTTTAAAAATTACACAATCAGATAGCGTGGCAGTACTGTATCTCCATTCACAATGGTAAATTTGAATATACGTTTTTATATTTATTTATTATCATTTTAAATACTTTAAAATGAAATTAAATCTTTTTTTCTTTTTCAATTTGTATGAATACAATTTTTTTAATTTTAATCAAAACAAAATAACAAAAATTTTCGTTTCACGATAATTATATTCTAATGTGAACGTTAATTTAAAAGCAGAGTTACTTTTGTTTACTTCTTCAGTTAGTGTCAAAATGGCGGACAAGGCAAGTAAGCCTCCGCCGACCGCGATCGGTAAACCTGTGCCAATGAAACTATTTGCTACTTGGGAAGTGGATAGGACACCTCCTAATTGCATTCCCAGGTATAATATTATGATTATTTTAATTTATTTATCGTAATTTATAATTATAAAATATTTAAATGAGTAAACATGAAAATTAAGGCGTCGGCCATATTTTCCTAAAGTCCGGTGTTGTGCGTCAACGACCTGCAGATAATATATAAAAAACAACAAAATTTTTAGTAAATATATAGTTATTTATTTTTAATTTAAATGATATTATGGTGAAACTTATAAATTGCAAATGTCAATTTTATAAAAGTCAAAAATTGTAAAATAATGTGTTCATAAACTGCTTGTAACTATCAATGCTTTCAATATACACTTCTTAACATTTGTCAAATCTTTTTGAAAAATTAATGAAAGATTATTATTATTTGATGTGTAATTAAAAAAAAGTTTGATTAGTTAAATATTTGAACGTTTTTAATGAATTGAAATAATTATCAAGGGATGATTTTCTCTGATATATTTTTAAACATTGTTAGATTTAAAAGACGTATTGATAATACTATCAAAAAAATTTTTTTTTTTTTTTAAATACATATTTTCTTGTTACTTTTTATTATGAGTATTAGTCATTGTATTTTATTCTGTATTAAAATGCTTTCTTTCTTATTTTTCTTTTTTCTAAATAAAAGTTAAAAGGAAAAAATATGTATTATTTATCAATTAAAAATTTTTATTTAATTTACTATAAAAAGAAAAGTATTTAGAAAAAGATATAAAAAAAGTTTTTTTTTTTGTGATTTTTATCGTTAAAAAAACTTATCGGGAATGAGTTTTTTAATTTTTTTTTTTTTTTTTCGAACAATAACGAAAGAGTTTATTTTTTCGTAGAAATAAAACATAAAAAACAATTGTATGATTAGTTCATATGTAGTTATTACTTTTCAATGACAAATATATTGTTATTTAACTATGCGGCTTTAGGTTATCTGATTTTATAACACATATATTAAATGCTTAAATCCACAATGCTGATTTAAGCATTCGTATGGATATATTTGCACAATTAATTTTTTATTCATTGTTATGATTTTCCAATGAAAATACCCATACACAATAATAATAATAATTATGATGATTTTAATGATGGTGAAGTGGTTACCGTAAATCGCTTATCAAACAAAGGTCTCGAGTTCAAATCGGGGTGGAAACTTTTTTTTTTTTATTTTTTTTTTTAGTTTATGTTAATAAATTTTTAATAATAAATTTCATTATAAAAATAAAAAAAAAATTAATTTATTTTAGGACGATTTTAAATAGTCATTCAAAAATAACAGTTTAAAATTAAATATTTCAAACATACTCAAATTATCATTGATTGATTGATTGATTGATTGATCGATCCAGTCTTTTGTCATTCGATTACAATAGCTATAAGTTAATAAACAATTAATTTACGAAATTAAACGAAATTTAAATAATTTATTTTTTAAAAATAAAAATTACTATTTTTTTACAATTATAATTTTTTCAATAAGTTAATAATTATCAGGTTGGTTTTTTTTTTAATTACTTTTTTTTTATTTTATTTTAAATTTTTTTACTTCGCGGATTTAATAAATACAAACTAAAATAGAAATTTATTGATTTTACAATTACATAAAAAAAATATATATATTTAAATTATTGGTTAAAATTTTTTTTTGTACTGCAAGTATGTATTTATCAATAACTGTTATTATTACTAATAATAATCATTATATACTAAAAGTCTTTCATTTATGCATTTAAAAAAATAATAATAATAATTTTTAAAAGGGAAAAAACAATATAAAAATTTTTTAGTGTAGTTTAATTATATTTCATTTACATAATTCGAGCCCCTTGAAAAAAATAAAAATTTAATAATATTCTTAAGTTTTATTGTCTATTTAAAAAAATATTAATAATATTAATAATTCATTACGGTTTATTTGTCGTCATAAAAATGAAAAAAAAATATTGATTAAAAGTGTCAAATTTTTGAAAACTGATTCTTGAAAATTTTTAGCCATAAGTATAAAATATGTTTTGAACGGCATTTTCTTTACAAGTTTACAAAAATGAATAGAAAAATTTTTTAATGGATGACTATGTGTAAATTAATTAAAATTTTTTGATATTTAAACTCCTCACTTTTTTTTTAATATGAGTAAATTTTTTTCATTATATTTTGAATGCCATTTATAAAAGTGCATTTTTAAAAACTTTTTGACCAAATATTCATTATTTTTGATTTATTTACAAAGGAAAAAAAAATTCTTTTTTTTGTGAATTTTTACATAATACTATTTACTAAAGGTTTAAATGAGAATATTAATTAATATATATGTCTTCTTATTTTTTTTCTATTTAAATTTTCAATCAATTATTTATTATGATTATTGTTGGTAATAATAAAGTTTAAGGTTTTTCTAAATAACTCTTGTTATTAAAGTTTGTATGGTCGAGCTTAACAAAAGAATATCTTTAGTAATAAAATATATATACAAATGATGTAAACACTTTCTTTATATTGAAATAAAACTACGATATGTAAAGTAATAAGTTTTTTTTTTTTTTTTTAAATGACTAATTACAGTTTATATTGTAAATAAAAAAACCATAAAGTTAGTCCTAATTACCATCCGCGAGCAACATTTAATATTATTTCTAATGTGAAAAGCAATTTGAAAATTTGACACACTTTTTTTTTTTCTTTTTTATCTTCTTTTTTATTCTACTACTACGACTTTGTTACAAATGCCCTTTTATTTTTACATTATTTTATTTATCTATCTATACAGAATTTATTTACTCGGTGTTATATTCCTATGATTTCTTAAAATGTTCCTTTTTTTAATTCATTATAGAAAATAATATTTATAAATATTATTATTATTTTTAATAA
>NW_002987224.1:66424-67511 GCF_000006295.1 Pediculus humanus corporis | reverse complement strand
CTAATACCATTATTATTATTATTTAAATTCTTTTAATTGCGTTTCATTCTATTGAGAAATTCTGAAAATTAAAAAAAAAAGATTAAATGATTGTATAAAAACATAAAAAAAAAACATGTTTTGTTTATTTTCTTGATTTTATTGTTTTGATTGAGTTTTTATTTATTTTTTATTAAATTTATAATTTGTTGTTTTTAATTAAAAATTATGTTTTTTTTTTAATGTTAATAATAATGATTTTAATAAAAAAAAAAATTCGTTTTCATTTTTGAAAAACTTTTTAAAAAAAAAATTTTTGTTTGTTTTAATTCTTAATTTTTTTTTTTTTAGCCTCATCATTAAAATCTTTTAACAGTTATGCTATTATTATTTCAAGTTTAACACAAAAAAAAAAAAAAAAAACGAAAATGAAAGTTTAAAAAAAAAATAAGAATCATTTCCCCCCACAATTTGTTTTTTTTTTTTTTTTTACCATCACTCATCGTCCATGAAATCATGTTTTGTTATTATTTCTGCGTCATAATAATTCTGTGAAAAAAACATTTGCTGGCTACAATTTTCTTTGATGAGTAATTAATTATTAAAAGTAAAACGACCTAATTCGATTGTGAACGCGATGGTGAATTTTAATTTTTCATACCTAATTATTATTATTATTATTTATTGTTTTTCAAACCGATTACATTCATTTTCACTTTTTTTTTTTGTTTAACAAAATGTGATTATTTTTATGTTTAATTTTTTTTCCAGGCTATGCTCTTTGACACTTTCAAGACTGGTTGTTTTGCGGCCGTTAGGAGCCGAATTAGCCTCCATAACTGTGGCAGTGAAAATGCAAAGTTCGAAAAGAATTTTACGTTCAAACGAAATGACTTTACCAACCAATGGACTTCTTGACACTGAGTTAGATCTCCACTTCGCATTACAATATCCACATTTTTTAAAAAGAGACGGAAACAAACTTCATGTTATGTTACAGAGGAGGAAAAGATATAAAAATAGAACCATACTCGGGTTTAAAACTTTGGCAGAAGGAGTTGTCAACATGTCACAGGTTTATATAACTAACTATTTTTAATTTAATAAT
>NW_002987224.1:44636-66306 GCF_000006295.1 Pediculus humanus corporis | reverse complement strand
AAAGCAAATGGATTTAGAATTAGATTTACTTTGCGAAGGAAAAGAAGGGAAAGGAGGAGGTTTAGCTGCCAGAATAACGGTTAATTCTCTCTGTAGTCAACCCGTTGATCAAAAGCACATGTTTGGAGATCCTTCGGATCGCGGAGTTGATTATTCCGATGAAGATGAAGAATTTGCGAGTAGTCAAGATGAAGGAGAGGGAGAAGTTGAGGGTAGCGATTCGGAACCAATGTTGGACGAATCTGGAAGAAGAGTGAGAAAAACGCAAAGGGTTAAAATGCAGACAAACGCTAGAGTATGTAAAAAAATTTTTTATATTTTTTTTTTATCCTAAAAACCCTTAACTTGAAATTTATTCGATGCACGTTTTTTTTTTTTTTTTTTTTTATTTGTTTATTTGCATGCTTTTTAGGTAATTTATTATTTACACACATTCATTTATTGGTCGTTTAGCACCCCCCATAAAGCTTTCATAAAAGATTCCGCAAAAATTTTTTTTTTAATTAACCCCTTTTATTAAATGTTAGGTGATGGTTTTTGCAACAAAAAAAAAAATTTGTATCATTCATAAAAAATCGGGATAAATATTTATTATTATTATTATCGGGCATAATTGCTTATTTCAAATAATATTGCCAAATGAAAAAATATAGTCGAGTAATCGTCAAATGAAAAATTAATAATTAAAATTTTTTTTTTTTAATAATTATTGAATCGTCGTGTAAAATATTATTAGTTGTGATGGAAAATGAAAATGAAAATTATAGGAATTATATTTTAAATTTCTTTTAGGAAATAAATTAAATTTATAAAATTCTAAAAACAAAAAAAAAAAGTAAGAATCATTAAAAATAATTTTTTTTTTAATTGTTAAAATGAATAATTGTTTTTTTAGTTACGTTTTTTTTTTTTTACTAATGAGAAAAAAAAATCAATCATATTTAGGGAAATTTAAAAAAATGAATATTATTATGTTTTTTTTTATTTTTCATTTTGACTGACTGACTGACTGATTTAGTGAGTGATTCAGTGACTGATTTTTGGGTAAATTAATTATTTCTTTATTTTTAATAATTAAGCTTTATTTGACTGACGTGATTTTCAACTGTTTTTAAATTTATTTATAATATTCAATGTGAAATGAAATTTTTTTTAAAAATTTACAAGGAAAGAAAGCATCAAAGCAACCTTCGTTATCTTTATTCCAATGCCAAAAAAAAAAAAAAAAAACAATTGGCAAAATTATATATTTACTAAATGATATATATATATTTATCATAATGGAAAATTGAGCACATATTTAAATATTTAAAACATTTTTTAAAAATTTTATTTCATCTTGGATACGATGCAATTATTTATTGTTCTTTATCATATAGTAAATTTAACAAAAAAATTATATCCAAAATAAAAGATTTTTTTTATTTGCGTGGCGCTTTGGCTTTTTGCCCCCAATAGAATTTTTTTTTTTTTTTTTTTGATAAATAAATGATGATGAAAAAGTTTTTTATTTATAAATATTAATAGTTTTTTTTTTTTTTTTTTTTGTGGTTTATTAAAGACCGGTTTGTCAGTTGTTTAAAATACTTTGAATCGGTTACGCGAGAAAAAGAAAAAAGAAAATTTTTTTTATTATTAATATTTATATATTGAATTATTTAAATTTCAAAAAAAAGGAAAAGGAAAAGTATATGAGCGAAATTTATTAATAAAAAAAAAAAATGATAAAAAGAATTATTTATTAAGGACGGTTTTGATCGATTAATTATTAACCTCCTCGTTAAAATTAATTTTTTTACTTTTTTAAAAAGTTTAGTCGTATATATTCAAAAAAATGATGATCATGAAATGAAAAGTCTGAATGAAAATATTTTAAAAAAGTATCGTATATATATATATATTTTTCTTGTTTACGAAAGTGTAAATTTGAGTAAAAAAAAAAAAAAATCCCCCGATGGATTACGTAAATAATTTGAAATGAACGGGAAAAAAAAAAAAAAAAATTTTTTTTCCAACTTGAGAGTCAGTACCTTAAAAGAGTTAGGCACAGTTAATTAAAACCGTTTTAGAAAAAAAAAGTATTTTATATTATAGAAATCGAAGCTAAATAAAAGAAGTGAAAAAAAATCTAAAAAAGAAAGTGAAAAAAAAGTAGCTGGAGTAGGATTTTGGGACATGACAGGATTAAACTATAAAAACCAGGAAATATGGAATTTTATTAAATCTTTTGAAGTGTCTGGATTAATGGAAACGTGGCTGGAAGAGAAAACATGGAGTAAGGTAAGAAATAATAAGTAAATAACTTATGGGTTATTTAATTTTATAACAATAATGGGTTAAATGTACAAAATAAATAAATAAAAAATTATTTAAACCTAATAGTGTGAGTGATTTTTTTTTTTTTTTTTTTGAATTGAATTGTGAAAAATGAAGTAAAATAAATTATTGTCAATGAAAATTGACTCCAAATTTTTTGAAAAAGGAAATTTTTAATAAGTATTTTTTATTATTATCATTTATTGATAGTAGGTACTCGTTTTGTGTAATGCAAGTAAGAAATCGTTTAGTGTTTGTGTATAAAATTATAAAAATTTATCTCACACCAAAACAAAACCCAAAAAAAAGGTTTTAGTTAAATTTTGGATTAATTTTTGTTTTTATGAAAAATTTTTCCCGAACGTGCCACGATCAATAAAAAAAAATTGAAATTTTGGTGTATAAACAATTGAGAAGGTCTTGTTGTTAAATGAATTTTGGCAAAGAGATTTAAAAAAAAAAAAAAGTAGCGTGGAAAATTAAATGACAAATTTTATTAGTTGATTGAATTTTCCCAAACGACCGTTAATTTAAATGTAAACGTAAAAAATTTCCGGAAAGGGAAAACGAATATACTAATGATAAATCAATAATTTTCGCCGGCAGTGAATTATTTATTATTATTATTTTTTTTTACACATATATAATTTTATGTTATTAAGGTTCGTTTTATGCGGGTGATAAATTCGTACGTAAAAAATAAATCGAGTAATTTATTATTTAAAAAAATTCTTAAACATATTTAAATAATTGTTTTTTTATTTTTAAACTTAACGGAAAAAAATTTTTTTCACATGATTTGTTTTTACAATGACGTCATAATGTGTGTAAAAATAATTTATGCCAAAAAATTTTATTGGCAATATTTTTTTTTTATATTCGTATAATAAAAAAAAAAAAAAAAATTTTAATATATTTAATGTGGTAATAATGATTTTTTATTTAAATGGAGCATGAGGAGGTCAGTTTGCACTCTATATTGCATATTCCGATTATCAATTAATTAATTATGTTTATGTATAATTAAATAATTGCATTTATGCAAATATTACATGCCTGGTTGTTATGTTTGTTATGGTTTTTTTTTTTTTTATATAAAAGGAAAAAAATTAGCGAATGGGATCTTTTATTTGCATTTACCGCAAAATAATTTCCTTATTAATCCTTTTATAAGCTTTCTGCTTTTTTTACTATTTGTGTACGCTTAAATATTTTTTTTTAAAAATGATTTGTTAATAATTATTGCATTTTAAACAAAATAAAAATTCAATTTTTTAAATTTGTTAAATAAAAAAAGAATAATTAAAAGTTTAAGATTTTCATTTAAATTTTAATTATCATTTATATTTATTTTTTTTCAATGAGTTTTTAAAAAAAAACTTTTCTTTTCAACTTGAAAAATTTTCACAAGTTTATTATATTATTATTAAATAATTAATTTGATAAGCCTTATTTATTTTTTTTTTAGTTAGTTATTTCAAGTAGTTCAAAATTTTTAAAATATATTTGATATTAATAAAAATTGTTTTTTTTTTTTTTTTATTTATTTGCAGCAACGTAATTTTAAACAAAAATTCATAGCTTTATTAAAAAGATTTCGCCAAAATGAGGGTCTTGGACCAGATCAAGAAGATATGGATAGAAAACTCTCTGGAGGCGATGTCGATCCTACCGAAATAGAAGACTTTTTCGAAGAGTTAGAAGACTTATCAGAATCAGGTCCGGAAATGGACACTATGAGCATATCCTCAACTCCAAAACCTAGTCTAAGACCTTTTTTCTCATCTAGTAGATCTTTATTACACGATAATTTCAATTCAACAGGTTTGTAATTAAATTTTCTTTCTTTTTTTTTTTTTTTTTGTTTAGTAGTACGTTGATTCTTAAGTCGTACGTACCCATTACAAAAAAACTAATTAGTATTATTAAGTGTGAAATAATAATAAATTAAATTAATTATCCGTAAAAGCCATATTATTATTATTATTATTATACAATGCTAATAAAATGTGGTAAGATAATGTAAATATTTTGGCAATGATGGTCTCATTCTAACGTCATTAAACGTTAAGACAAACAATTTAATAAATGTTAAAATATTTTGACAAATTGAAAAAAAAAACTGTTTTCTAAAAAAAGAAAAAGAAAAAGAAAGAGAGAGAGAGAGAGAGAAAAAATTTTAATTTTTTTTTTCATTCGTTGAATTTATAACAAGTAAGGCATATATACATATATAAATATTTTTTTTTTTTTTTAATAATAAAACTTTGTTAATATTTGAATCACATAAATGAAAATAATATGTGCATATTTATATACATATTTATTTATTTATAAATTTTTTTTTATTTAATATGAGATTTGCGTGAGTGATTTTAATTTTAAATAATTTGTGACGAGTAATAATTTAATTTATTTTTTCTTTCTTTTTTTATCATATTCGGATTGATTTTGTACCTTATAAATTGTATTTTATTTATATACATACATAAATTGATTTGACAAAATTAAAAAAAAAAAAAATTACAATTTTTATTTATTTATTTATATATTTAAATATATATATATATTATTAACGATGTTTCTAAAACAGGTGCTCGTGGAGACATCGTTTTGTTGAAGTCGGAAATCAATGGCACAGGTATCGAAAATTATTATTCATTTGTTAAACTATATTGTATAACATTTTTACTTCCTCTCAATTCTTTTCAATACTGTGCTGGATAAAAAAAAATTTATTCTTATTCATTTTTTATGCATGTTCGAATGTGGATAACGTAAATTTTAACTTCTTAGTTTTTTTTTTTTTTTTTTTTTTTTTTTTTTTTACCCTTTTCATATTCATTTTTTTTATTTTATTAAAAATTTGTCAATGGGAAAAATTGTATTTCTTTTATAATTTATTTTAATAACAATGCCATGTGGTTATTATTATATTTTTATATTATAAAAAAAATCTACTATTAAAAAGGTATTAAAAAATTTTAAAATAATAAGTATATCGGATGGTGATTGTTAAAATGGGTATTAATTTTTCTTTTTTTTTTATTATTTTCTATTATTATTATTATTAAAATAACTAACATCTTTCTTTTTTTCTTTTTCATAGTCTCTGATACTTTGATTTTATTTTATTTTTATAAAATAATTATAATAATAATAATAATTTATTCTACAGATAAAGTTCAAGATCGTTTAAGCGATGAGAGTTCAAAGGGCGGTAGGGGAGATTCTGATTCCCATCCGGAAATATGGACTGATCAAGATGCAAGCGATCCTCAGTCTACTTCTCCTTTAAAAGACAAAGAATCAGAGAGAAAACCTAGACTGTTTCACAGAGATAGACCTTTTGGAAAACCTAAAAAATCATTAAGCGAGCATCGAACTCTCACCGCTCCGACTCTCATACTCGAACCTGCCGGAGAGGTACAAAAAATTTTCTTTTTTTTTTTTTTTTTTTTTTTGTATCGAATCCATTAAAAAAAAAAAGGAAAAAATTAATTTTTAAATTTTTTTTATTAGCCAAAAAAATTCGTCGTTGAACAAATAACGAAAATTCTCGGATCGGACGATTCTTTGCCAGATCATTTGCTCATAATTTCTTCAAATGATCCTCAAGGATCTCTTCTTGCCAGTAGATTACAGGAAAGACAATTAAAAGTTCTTCCTGTCGTATCTACATCTGAAATTCGACTTACCCTTACTTATCTAGTCAACAAAATACAAAAATTGTTAGTTTGTTTGTTTGTAGTATTTATTTAAAATAGTTTTCGATATGAAATAACGGGTTATTATTATTATTATATTTTTCAGTTGTCATTCAAGTGCCAAGCCACCTAATACGATTAAATTAATGGTTGTCGGAAGTGATGCATTTATTAATAATATACTTAGACAATATGTCGATCAGTTATCTCAAAAACCTCCCGAATGGCAAGGTTTTATTAAATTTCTCATCGTACCATTAGGTATGTGTCAGATGAGAAAAAAAAATTTTTTAAATTATAAACCAATGCAAATCAATGATCATTGGCGTGATCATTATCATCATCATCATCTCTTGATATTAATAATAAATCAATTAATACCAATAAAATCTATTTGTTTAAAACTATAATTGTTTTTTTTTCAGGTTCAAGTTCTATATCTAGATATCTTGCAAGTGTAGATAGTACATATGGAGCGTATTTTGCGGGAGAAAAATGGCGGGATTTGTCGGAACGTGAAATTAATGAAGTCGTCAATAAAATAGGATTGTACATGAATAATGGAACGTCAACAATTTTCCTTCCCGTCGCTGAAGCAATGTTGACGTATAAAGAAAAAAGGTTTTTAATTTTTATCATTATTTTTTTTTTTTTTTACATGTAATTATTATATCACTCCATGTTTTTATGCATTTTTAAAGTTCCGACGATGAGTCATCTCAAATATTCGTACCTTTTGTCAACGATGTTAGACTAGGATCAATGGATAGTGCTTCGGGAGCTTCGGTTGATTTGGATGACATGCAAGCAACTTGTGGAAGTTCACCCCCGAAAATCACACCACCTTCTTCGCCAAATGTAAATTCAATGCACATTACCAATCACTCGAGGTAATTAATAATGATAATCCTGGTTATTGTAATTTTTTTTTTTTTTAATTTACTTATTGTTTATTTACAGGGAATCGAATTTAGTCGAACCTCTAGAATTACAAATAGACTATTGGACTTCAAATAAATCTTCAGAGGCAAAAGAAGTAGGAAAGGGAAAAGATCCCAATAAATCCACATTAAAAACGAATTTCAAAGCTGTGCAAATCCAAAGAATTCCATCGCCTGGCGAACAGCCCGGCTCTTATTTACTTATGAATTACATTACCAAAGAAAAGAAACAAAAAAGTAAATTGTTAAGAAAAGTTTTCGAAAAAGACCACGATATGGATGAACTTACACACTTTTAATAATATATATATTTTTTTTTTTTTTATAGTTATGAGACTAGGAAAGAAAAAAGAAAAAGAAAGAGAAACGGAAAATAAAAATCAGCAAATAGAAGGAGTTACGAGACTTATTTGTTCTCCTAAAACTCAAGCATTGCCTTTAAAAGGTAAAAATGATAATGATAATATAATTAATTAATTTTTTTTTTTATATTTATTTTAACGATTTTAAAATTGACTCGTAGTGAGCATTGATGGAGTCGAATGGACTGGAGTCAAATTTTTTCAACTTTCTGCACAATGGCAAACTCATATAAAAACATTCCCGGTGGCGCTATTTGCGCAGGATCCTTCGTAAAAAAAAAAAAAAAAAAATTTATATATTTATTATTATTATTATGCGGTGAAATACATACCTGCCTGCCTCCTCCCCCTCCTCCTCTACCTCCCCCTCTTCTTCTTCTTCATTTTTACGAATGCACACACCCCCACACACACACACACACAATTAAATTTAATATTTGCATGCGCGTATATTCGATATATCTATCTATCTATCTCTATGTTAAAAATTTAGTAGAATTATTAGTTGAATTTGATGTATACCGTAATTAAAGGGTGCATAAATATTTGCACTTGTGTAGAATAAAATAATAATAATATTGTCGTCTTTCAACTCGAGTATTGAAGTCAAAAAAAAAAAAAAATGTTTTAATATTAATAATAATAATAATTGTTATTATAATTATTCATATATAAATAACTGTTTGAATACTTGTTTTAGCAAAAACAAAGGAAAGGAAAAAATAATTTTTTTTTTTTTTTTTCGTTACCTTCCCTTTAAATTATTACCCACCCTTAAATGTAATGTCTGATTTTTATAATTTATATCATATCATTTTATAGAAAAATAAAAAAGTTTTATTTAATTTAAAATATATTATTATTATTATTATTATTTTAAATTTGATTTTTACGTCATTTATTAAATTTTTATAAATAATACGATTTGGGAGGTCAGTAATGACACGCACACGCACACACACACACACACACAAAAACAAGTAAAAAAAAAAATTGTTTTTTTTTTTTTTTTCAACGCCGGATTTGTAAATTGATTTAATTGCTTTAATAGATATCTATTAGGTACTTTTTTTTTTTTATTTTAATGATGAATTAGTTAATTATTTTTTTAAATAAGGAATATTTTAGTTTTTTTCAAAAATAAAATATTGAATCATTACCTTAAATTAAAAATTATTATTATTATTATTTTGTAAATTTTATCATTATTATTATTTAAAAAAAAAAAATAATAATTATAAACGTTTAAAATAATAAAGTTTGCGTGATTTTTATTTTCACGGTTATTTAATATATAAACCAATTAAAAATAAAAAAAAAAAAAAGCGACAAACAAACAAAAATAATTTTTTGTCTATTTTACGAAGGATTCATATGAAACAAATAATTAATTAAATATTGGTTGTTGTTGTTGTTTGTTTCTTTTTTTTTTTTTTTAGTTAAATTAAAAGTGAAAATATTTTTTTAAAAAAAACCAAAGATATTCTAAGTAAAAATAATTAAAAAAGATAAATATTAAAGACAAGATCAAACAGTGAAGTCATTGATGATGAGTATGCCTATGACGTAAAAAAAATTATTATTATTATGTCACCGAACCTCTCAAACTAAGTGATGACGTAAATATTTCATTCAGATAACCAATGTATGAAATAAAATTAAATAGTAAAATAGTATAAAAAGAAAATGAATTCTTAAAAAAAAGAAAATTTTAAACGTTTAATTGAACGAAGTGATAAAAAAAATTTTTTTTTTTTTTTAATATGGAAAATTCAATAAAAAATAAAATGAAAATTAATAATAATTTAAAAATTATAAATAAATGTGAGAAAATTATTATTATTATTATTGTTTTGTTTAAGGGTAGAGGGTGGAGGGGAGGGTAGGGGAAAAAGCTTCATTTTTTTTTTTTTTAAATCTTTGTCTGGTGCTTTTTTATGTTATTTTACGTGTTCAAATTTTTTGGGTAAGTTAAAAATCTTTTAATTTTTTTTTCTCTCTCTCTTTACTTTTTTTATTAATGTCTCCCCCCAAAAAAAAACGTCATCATTCATTTTATTCGTCATATCGATGACATCACGATGATGACACCTCTTACAAAACCAAAAAAAAAAATCAATGAATTAAAATTTTCCTTAAAAAAACATTGAATTGCAATTATTCATCTCATACACACACACACACAAAATTTTTGGAAGGGAGAAACGGAAGAAGGAGAAAGCCCTTAAAAAAAAAAAAAAAGAGGAGAAAAAATACAGGAGGAGAGGGAGGGGGAAGGGTTAAAGAAAAAAAGAAATATTAGTTTATTAAGTTTGTTTTTCTCGCAGTTTCTTAAATATGGTGATTAGTGACGGTACACAAAATCCTCCTACTAAAAGGTTAATAAAATTTTAATAATATTATTATTATTTATTTAAAAAAATGTATTGTTAATACCGCGTAACAAAAAAATTTTTTATTTATTTATTTTATTTAAATATTTTTAAACAAAAAAAAAAAAAAAGAAAAAAGTGGGATTGGAATTTTATTTAGGATGAACATGTATTTTGTGTTTAACGTGGTCAAGCATGCTTTATTCTGGTAAGTCTCTTTTATTATTTTATTTAAATAACGATTATAAAATATTATCGATAACGAATATCGTCGTGGCAGGAGATTGTTTGTAAATAATAAATCAATCACCGGATTATAAATATATACGTATAATTTTTGTATTAAATAATTTCATTTTTTGAATTTTTTCTCTCTCAAAAAAAAAAACAATTTTAACGGTCTTTTAATCGAATGATTCACGTTTTTAAATATTAAAAACAACTCAGTGAGTCAGAAAAGTTGTTCCGAAACCGGAAACAGTTTCATCTCTCTCTCTCTTCTCTCTTTTACAAATGTGCGTGTGCGTATTATTTCGTATGGATCCTCAACTGTTTTTTCGCACATTTAAACAAATTTTCAAACACATTTTTTTTTTTTTTTTTAAAATCTTTTTTTCTTAGAATTTTTATGAATTACATTTTTTTAAAAAAAAAAAATTATAAAATTGATGAAATCCGCGCCGCCAACGTTCTGAGAAATTTTTTCTTTTTATGGAATAAAATAGTTTTTCACTTTTTTTTTTTTTTTTTTTTTTTTTTTTTTTTGATAGTCTTTACTCACGTCATTAAAATAAAATAAAAAAAAAAAAAAAGTTGTTGTATTACCGTTTAGTCATCTCTTAAGAGACACCAACTAAAAATTTAGTTTTAAACATAGAAAATTCTTAGAAAAAATAGAAAAATTCGATTATCTCGAATGAATCATTTTAATTTTACTGTTATTTTATTTGCGAGACTAAAAAACTAAAATAAATCAATAAAACTTTTTTCAATGAAATAACAATTACTATAGTAAATACTAATATTAAATATAAAGGTACCTTCGTGCGCGGCATATTATGTAAATAAATATATGAGAAAATTTACTAAATAATTAACTTTTTTTTTTTTTTACTAATGACTGAGTTCTCAGGTTGTTTGTGACACGAAATAACGATTTTATCAGTTTTTTTCTTTCTTACGATCACACATCCAGGTTTAATTGGATAGAATAATAATAATAATAATGATGATATTTATCAATAGAAATGCTCAAGGCTATATTTATGTGAAGAGGAAAGGAAGGAAGGAAATGTGAGGGGAGGGGTCACCAATGAGTGTCTAATGATTGGTCTTTGGTTAAATTTTTTTACCGATTTCTGAACCAACACGCACACACACGATACTGGAGAGATCCTGAGACAAATTTTAATAATAATAATAATAATAGTTTTATTTATTAATATTTTATGGTATTAAAAAAAAAAGAGAGAAAATTTAGTAAATTTACCTAATCGGTTGTTAATTAAACTGCTTTCTTCTTACCTACCCACGCCATTAATAAAAATTTTGTAGGCGTAAAAATATCCTCTTTCATGTGGTTTTTTTTAAATAAAAATCATTCATTTCGATTAATAATTTTTTATTTTGCAGATTTGAAATTATTTATCGTAATCATGGGAATTGCTTTAATATTAAATTCAAGTTTGGCAGACGATGATTTGACTGACAACATAGAAAAATCAATTTTACCATCGTCGTTTATATTGAAGAAGAAAATATCAAACAATGACGAAAATTTATTTAATTTAATAAAAAAACCTAAAGGATTACGTCACAAATCATATTTAGATCCTGTTATAATTAAATTAAATAACGTCATAGATAAATATCAGGTGAAAAAACGTTACCTCGAACATCTATATATGGGGGTAAGTCTGTGTGTTTTTATATGCGTGGTTCATATACATAAATTTAGGTTCCTTTTTTTTCCACCGAATTAACTAATATTAAATCGAGATTAGTATGACTAAAGGTATAGTTAGTCAATTGTAATAATTATTCCCTCCCACAATGCAAAAAAAAAAAATTCTTATTATTATCATTATTTTAATTTTTTTTTTTTTATGTTTTTCTCCAGGTTGTCGGATGCGGTTTGAGCCGTTGTGAAAAATTTAAAAATCTCATTCCAGAAAACCAAAGAATAAAACGTATTAATTCGTGTTTAAAAAGGAAAAAAGGAATCAAAAGAATTGTAATTGTTTTAATTATTATTATTATTTTTAAATTCCCTTTATTATTATTATTATTAATAAATGATATTAAATTAAGATTTCAGATCTTTTGTCGATATTTCATGGTGGTGTTCAAAAAATAGATAAAAGTTTTCAAGCTTTAATAAATATAGAAAAATGGTCAAATTATCATAATAAAAATAGAATGAAAATATTACAAGAATTTAATATCGATATTAAAACCGTAATTATCATTATTATTATCATTATTATTTTTTTTTTAAAAGGAAAATTAAAAAACGCTGAAAAAATATATTAATTTATCATTATTATTTTGTTTAAATTTTAGTTAAATGTAGAAATAGAAACTGCCATTCCAAAGAAAAGACTGACTTTAAAATCAGAAACAGATAGTGATAATAATAATAATATATTAAAGGAAATGCCTAATTTTCAACTTCCGGATAATCAAACACATTTAATGGTTTACGAATGGCGAGTGATTCAAGCCTCGAAAAAATTTCTTAGAGACTGGAAAAAAAATTTAAATAAAATGAACAGATGCTGGAAAAGAAGAAAACAAAGAGAAAATATAAATAAAAATAATAAAATTCAAGTTTTTAATGAAATTTCTAATTTACTATAAAAGGGGGGAAAAAGAAAAAAAAAAAAAAATTTTTTTCTCAAACCCGTAAAGACTCCAGAGTACCTGAATTTTCTTTTTTTTAATTTTAAGTTAATAGTTATTTATTAATTTTATTATTATTATTATTATTATTATTATTATTATTATTATTATTATTTTACAATTTTTACTATTACTAATAAATAATAATTTTTTTTTTAATAAAAATAAATTTTATTTCCTATACGTATAAATAAAATAATTGGAAAAAGCTCAAAAATTTTGAATTAAATATAATAAATAACCGGAAATAACAAACGTGGTTTTCACAAAAAAAAAGACATAAAAGAAATATTATTATTATTAATTTACTACTTTTAAAAAAAAAAAAAATTTTCTTTTCGTTCGTCATCATTCGCGGAGGAAAAAATAAATAAATTAATTAAATATTTATTAGTTTTTTTTTTTTTTTGGAAATTTGTACTTAAGGTAAATTAATAAAAGTTAAGCCATATTAAAAAAAAAAAAAAAAAAAAAAGGAAAGTTTTATTAGAATATCAAATTTAATTATTGTTAAAACCAGTTTAGCCCCTCTCTTCCCCCCCCCCCAAAAAAAACTCCTGCAATTATTTTTGTATGCAGTTTTTAATACATTTAAGCATTAAAAAAAAAGGTTATTTTATTTTTTCGTATTTTTTATTAAATGTAAATTAATTTTTTTTGTAATTTTTGCCATTATTATTATCATTATTATTATTATTACTATTGTCTGTTCATTTTATTTTATTTAATACTCTCATCAAAATTTTAAAAATTTATTTTTTGTACGTTTACATAAACAAATTTAATTGTATGATACGAAATTTAAACTTTTTTTTTTTTTTTAATTTTTTACAAAATAATTTGATGTTATTATTATTATTATTATTTAAACACAATTAGAAAAATTAGGTTTGATCTTGCAACTCAATGTACATATAGTTTAATCAACTTGATTTTCACATGTTTAAAAAATTATTTTTGTATATATTTTTAATAATTTTTAGGTAGAAAGGAACAATAGACGTGAATTGTTGTTCAAGGAGAAGGTCGATATATAGAAACAGAAGGAAAAGACACAGTTTATTGTTATTTCTCACGAGTATACAAAAAACTAAAAGTAAACCTTCTAATATACCTTCTAATACCTTCTCTATACGATATATTCAAATGTTAATAAAATTAGAATCATTCATCGTGTTTGTACAAATCTGTAGACAGATTAAATTCATTTTGTTTGAAATGCCAACTGAGAATTTGATGATCATCATCATTATCATCATCATCATCATCATCAAAATCATTACTTTCTCTCGAATTCAATAAGCCGGAAGAAGAAAATTAATTAAAAATGTGAGTTTCATGCCTTATAATAAATCAAAACTGGTTGCCATTTACTTACATAAAAGAACGTATAAATTTTTTTTTTGTGTGTTTTCGATTTTAAAAAAACAAACAAATACGCGTGTGTCTGTGCGTGTGTGCGCGTGTGTGTGTGACATTTATTTCACATTGTGACACAAAAGGTTTTGCAAAAGAAGAATCCATGTTCTATAAAAATGAAAAAAAAGATAGTTCAAGTTACTGGCATCACAAAAAAAAAAAAAAAATTATCATACAATAAAAAAAAGAAAAGGACAAATAATTGTATAAAATCTTATAAGAGAGAGAGAGAGAGAGAGAGAGAGAGGGAATTGATAAAAAAGAAATTATATGAAAGAAGGGGAAGAAGAAAAAGAGAGAGGAATGAATTGTTGCTGGAGAACGGCCTTTAATTGAAACTGAAAGTTTGTTCAGTCTTCATTCGCGATTACTGGAGGCGGTGTGTAAAAGTTTTTTTTATTAAGTGGTGGCTCCTCATTAATCCTTATCACACGGGTAGATACAAACACGTGAATATTATTTCATATCATTAAATAATCAATTATT
Source organism: Pediculus humanus corporis (assembly GCF_000006295.1). NCBI lineage: Eukaryota > Metazoa > Arthropoda > Insecta > Psocodea > Pediculidae > Pediculus > Pediculus humanus. The sequence goes on along the minus strand of NW_002987224.1, from coordinate 51,802 downwards.
ATTAATCCCATTATTATTATCATCATTTTTTGTGATAATCATAAGGCGCGTTAGTGTTGACAGTTTTAACAGCAGACGACAGATTTAAATAAAAATCAGAGGATAAAATCAATCGAATTTTTTTTTTTTGTTTGGCTTCGAATGACGCATAATAATAATAATAAATAGTATCGCATTAACTTTTTTTATTTAATAATAGTATACATAAATTTATTTTTTTATGGATTAAAAGAAAAAGAGGGAAAAATTTTTTTATTACATAATAATTTGGGGGGAATTAAATAAAAATTCAAGTCATTTCATTTGATTATGGTTAATTTTATGTATTTTCGAGTACTTTTTTTTCCATTAAAATTTATTTATTTATTTTTCTTTCCAGAATAATCGAAAGCTTTCACGAATAAAAAATTAAAATTTATTTTATTTAAATAAATAAATAAATAAAAGTGTTTATAAATTTATCACGTTAATAAAATAGAAATTTTTATCGATTCGATAAACCGAATGGTAAGTTTTAAACAAATTCGTTAAAAATTAATTTTTTTTTTGTGTTATATTTAATCGATTATGTATGAATATAATATTGAGATTAATGATAAGAAAAACTTCTTATCAATTAATTTTTTTTTTTTGGGGGGGGGGGGTTGGTATATAAATAGCAGATAAAAGCGATTATTTCGAATTGCATAATTTTTTTTTTTTAATTAACAGGAAGTAAACGCGATTGAATTTTTTCTCTCTCTCTATAAACTTCCTTTGAAATTAAGCAATAATAAATAAATTTACCCCCTTCCCCTCCCCCCGAAAAAAAATCGTAAATGTATTTTATATATTTTTGATAAAACTTGATGATTACACTTAATGTTAGGTATCGATATCATATTGCAAAATAATAAAAAAAAAAATGAAAGTAAAAACGTTCGAATGATTTTATATATAAAATAAAATTGTTGTAATAATAATGATAATAATGATAATGACAAACGAAAAGTACGAGAAGGAAAAGTTTTACAAATAAATAATGATTGATAGGAAAATCAAAAATTATTATTATTATTATTATTATTAGAGATTCATCTTCAAGATCATTAATATTATCTTAAATGGTCGCACAAAATCGATAAAAAAAAAAAAAATATTGGGTCAATGTTAGGAATAATAAATTAGATGGCACCGACCTGAAATCCTTGAAAAAAATAAAATAAAATAAAATAAAAGAAAATCATCGTTTTTTTTTTGATGACGTCACCAATTATTTTCCCAACACATGCACACGCCCGTAAACGATCTGAAATTACGTTTTCATCAATAATTAAAATTTACGATTCATTTACTTCTGTAACACGCGAAATAAAAAAAAAACATAAATTATATTTTTTTTATGTAAATATTGAGACATGAAACATAACAAACAAATAAATAAATAAATAAATAATAATAATGATAATGATAATGATGATAAAGTGTCGGAGGATGACGCTGGAAAATGTTTGTCACGTTTTATGAAAAAAACGAAATATTTTGAAATTTTTTTTTCTTTTTTTTTTTTTTTTTTTTTATAATAAAGTAAATAATAATAATAATAATATTTGATGTTTAATAAAAGGAAAAAAATCAATCAATCAATCATTCAACGTAAAAAAAAAATGAAAAAAAATTATTATTTATAATTCCGTAATTATGTTATTTGCCTGTTGTGACCCCGTGTGAATCATGTTCTCATACAAGTAATTTATTATTATTATTATTATTATTATTATTAATTTTTAGGGAGAAATAATAATAATAATAATAATAATAGTGTTTTTTTTTTCGAAGGCGAATCGATAAATAAAAGTTTATTTATTTCGTTAGGTTTTAACATTTCAATTTACATCGTAAAAGAAAAAGAAAAACGTGATGTGGCGAAAATGTCGGCAACGTAATAAAAAAAATTCACGTGTTTTAAACGTCCTTAAGTTTTTTTTTTTTTTGTTAAAAATTGAAATTATCACGTTTTTATTATTATTATTATTATTAATATATTCTTTCTTCCTCTCTAATTACCGACCGTTTTTGACCCTTGAAATTATTTTACCTTTTCCTCTTGGTAAACTAACTAAAACGTTTTAAATATTAAATTTCATATGAAAAAAACAAAAAAAAAAAAATTGAATAATAAATTGACATTATATTTGAACTATTGACCTTTATACGGTAACGTTTTTACCTTTCCTTTCATCCCACTATGCCCCATTCCCCCCACCTTTTTCCCTCTCTCTTTCTTTCAGGATTTTAATTTATTACCTGATTATTGGAGGAAAAAAATTAATTTTTTAATAAATAAAAAACAACGTTGTTATTATTATTATGTATTAGAGTAAGAGAGAGAGGGGGGACGGGAGAGGAGAAAGAGTGAGAGAGGAAAACCTTTTGAAAAACGGGAAATTTTTTTTTTCGACGTAACCGCCGTCCATGTTTCGCTTTCAAAATTTCCCTCCATTTTTCGTTACATAATTTTCAAATGATAAAAACAACCGCGTTTGTTACGTTTTAATAAAATATCGATCGTGACATACAAATAATATCGATTAGATCGATAGATCGATTGTGATTAATAATAATAATAATAATAAAAACAAACGTAAAATAAATAAATTTTTTTTTGTTTTTTTTTTTTCAGTTATTCAATTGATACCCAAGAAAAAGAAGAAGAAGCAGACGAAAAAAAAAACCGTTAAAAAAAAAAAATTACGTAATGTTTTAGTGTGTCTGTAAACGGGAAGTTTATTAACCGAAAGGGGGACTTTTATATAAATCTAGTCGCTAAATTTTAATACCGGAAAACCTGTTTTTTATTTTTAAAAAAAAAAAAGTGAAAATAATAAAATCAACGCGATTTGTGTGTCGTATATAGACAGGTGTCATATATATATATATATATTAATATATAAAATATATATAAAAAAAAGGAAAAAAGATGACACCAATTTTTATAATTTATTTTGCCATATTTTTACCCAAGATTTTTTCATATCCAGTCACCGAATCAACATTTTCCGGTAAGTTTTTTTCTTTTTGTTTTTCTTTTTTAATAACAAACTAATTTATAAAAAAAAAGAAGATTTTTGTTGAATTTATTTATTTAAAACCTCGAGGAAAATGGAAAATTTTAACGGGATTTAAGTCAAGGTGGACGTTTTGGGGGAAAAATAAATAGGAAAAAAAAAAAATTTCATCTTGACATTAAAAATCCCTTTTTTTTTTTTTTCTCATTCATCCGGATATGGTAGCGGGGGGAAAATTAGGTCATTTTATTCAGGGTTTTTCACTCAATAATAATTCATTGATATAATAACTGACCTGAACCCGTCACGTGTATTAACCGTAAAACCTGTTTTCAAATACTTTATCATCTATTCGTAATCGTAATTATTATTATTTATTTATTTATTTATTTATATTTCTATATAGTCCGAAATTTTTAAAAAAAATAAATTTAGTACAAACTATGGTTTATTATTATTATTATTTGGTGTGTTTGTTTGATGCGTACGATTTTGTTCCAGGTAACAAACAAAACATTAACACGATTACAATATCGCGTTTGTTTGTTTGTTTACATTTTCATATGTTTCGTAAATTTGATACAATAACGAAATTTCGTTATTTATTATTATTATTATTAAATTGGGAGGGGGGAAAGGGAAGGGAAGGGATCAAATAGAGTTTAAAATGTAGAGTGTGTGCGTGAGAAAAATTACAATCAAAAATTATTAACATTTTTTTTTTTTAGAGTAAATGATTCAAACGTGACATTAATTATTATCACGTCATAATCCTTTAAAAAAAGGGGGGCTATGGGGGGAAGAGAGGGGAAAGGGAGAAGGGGAAGGGATTGTATTTTATTTATTTATTTACGTAAATTTTGATCTTCTCCCTCTGGAATTATTCCTGGCATTTTTAATAAAAAAAAAAAAGACCTTTAAAACTAGTATTTCTTTCACATTTTTTTTAATTTTATAACCTTCATATTATCATTATTATTATTATAATTATTATTATGTTAAACTCACGAGATCAAACCCAAAAAAAAAAACAAAAAATCACGAGAGTTGATTTACCACTTTGTTCAGGTGCGTTTTTTTTTTTTTTTTTTAAGATTTGAAGGGCGTAACAACAAAAACAAAAACAAAAAAAATAAAAAGTTGCACAAAAATGGCAGCGCAAAAATTTATCATCATCATTATCATTATTATTATTATTATTATTATTTTATACGAGTCGAATTGTTTGTTTTCTAAAACAAATTCTACTAAAAGGAAGGAAGGAAAAAAAAAATTATTTATATTTTAAATGTTTGGTTTATTTTTTTTTTGTTTTTTGACTTTCACTTTCTTTTTTTTCTTTCATTATTATTATTATTATTTTATTCAAATGATTTGTTTAAAAAACAAAATATTATTATTATTATTATTATTATTGAAAAAATTTAAATGAAAGAAAAAAAAATGATTAATCCTTGAGTGTAAATTGAAAAATTTTTATATGCAACTCGTAAATCAAATCAAAAAAAAAAAACAATAAATAATCAATAAATCAATAAATAAATAAAAATTTATTGGCTTAGATGGGACAAAAATAAGAAAAAGTATTATTATTATTATCAACAAGTTTGAAAAAAAAAAAATTTAAATTTTCGCGCCTTTTTTTTTTTTTAAAAATGTCGATGTTAGGTAAAAAAAAAACCTCAATTTTTAAATTTTCACTTTCATTTTCATTTTTTTTCGATTCCAAGGACTCCAGAGTTGGGTAAAAAAAAATTTTCTTCTGTTTTTTTTACAAATGGCGACAACCGCGTAATAAGTAATAATAAATTATGTATCTCTCTCTCTCTCTCACTCACTCTCATTCACCTTTCGACAAAAAAATGAAATGTCTTTTTTTTTTTTGTCTTTTTTTAGAAAAAGTTATTAGAAACGTTAAAACCGAACCGGCATAATTTTGTTTTTTTAAATATATTTAAAATGGCGTTCGACAAAAACGTCATTGACCCCATAATAATAATAATAATAATAATAATCGAACGGATTGAAAATAACCGAAACATCCTTGTCAAGTAAAAGAATACAAATTCAAAATAAATTAATAAATAAATAAAATTTTATTATTCAATAACAAACTTTTTTTTTCTTTTTTTTATTAATATTTACATAATCAATACATCGTCCGACTGATTAGTAATAATAATAATAATAATGATTGGATCTTTTTTTTTAATATCCGATATAAATTTTTATTTACCGTCAACGGATTCCAAAAAAAAAAAAAAAAATTGTGTTAATTATCCTGGAGACCTTCCATTTTTTTTTTTTTTCTATTCTCGGTCAAGGATTTTCTTCTTCTTCTTTTTGACGACGACATTTTAATAAAAACAAACGAACGGAAAAGGATATGAACTAACAAATACGTCTTTTAAAATTATGAAAAAATAATAATAATAATCGTTGTATTAGAATAGAGAGCTGGAGAGAGATTAACATAATCCAAATCCGGGATTTCACACACTCATTCAATTTAAATCTGGAAAATTTTTTTTTCCTTACTGAAAATTTTCTTTTATATATAAATTTGAGAACCTGTCGTATATTTTCCAATCAATTAAAATATTAATCTTCCGCGTAGGTGGTAGTAATAATAATAATAATCACCTCGAAAATCGTTAGTTTTGGAACGAACGACACGTCATCATTTAATTATTAAAGAATCGTCGGATTATTTTAACGTTGATGATGATGATGATAAAAGGATAAAATATTTGTTGTATTGCGCCACCGATTTGATGCCTTCACATTTAATTATCACAACTAATAATTATTCAAGGTGATACCATAAAAATAAAAAAAAATTTTTTTTCAAAGTCCATCCATCCATCCATCCATCCATCCACTTACCTAAATAGGTGTTACGCGATGGTTTCAAATTTGCTTTTAACCTACTTTCTTTGTATTAACACCAATGATCGTCTTTGTTTTTCTTTTTTTCTTTCTTTCTTTCAGAACACAAAAAAAAAAAAAAAATTTTCTAACATGCAAATACTAACCTCAATACGGTTTTTTTTTTTATGAAATGAAACCTAAAATAGTAATTAATTGATATTCCAGTAAAAAATTTATTTATCATCAAAGTTTCTGGAAAAGGAAAGAAAAAAAAGAAAAAATTTTTTTTTATTAATGTTTTCAACAATTCTACATCTGACATTTACAATTGTAATTACAACTTTTTATTATTATTATTATTATTAGTATAATTAGGGTAGACCTTTGATACAATTTATATAAAATCAGGTTTTGAGTTTAAGTTTGAATTAAAAAAAAAAAAAAAGATGAAGTAAGAAAAACATAAAATAAACAACATTAAAGGTTTCTCATCCTTTTTGGTAGTTGTTGTGGTTGTTGTTGTTTGTTGTTGGCCCTTAAGGGTGGGCGTCACATAACATTTCTGATCAGATGAAAAGAATTTTCAAGGTTTTTCCCATCAAATCCTTTATTATTATTATTATTATTATTACAACTTTGATATTACATTGAAGATTAAAAAATTCGTGCCACGTGAACTGATAATCTAAAAAAAAAAAAAAGAAAATGGCTGCGAAAAAAAAAATTTTTTTATTACAAGTAAATTAAAGTTATAAAAATTATATATAATTATTTAAAATAAAATTTGTTGTAATTACAATTATTTAAATTTATTTAAAATAATAATAATAATAATGATTTAATTATGTAATTTAAACAATTTTATAATTATTAATGTCTTACAATTATTAAACAATTAAAATTTCTAGTATTTCCTTTTTGTTTTTTTTTTGTTTTTATAAACAATTTATTATTATTATTATTTATTTATCGATCAATTTTGACACTCGTCTAATCAATCTTACCAACCTCTATAAAAAAAAAAAAAAAAAAAAAAAAAACAAACAAAAGAAAATAATAAATTTTCACGTTTGACTTTTACGTTATAAAATGAAATTTATTTTATGTACGTGTGTGTGTGACGTAAAATTATTATTATTATTTCGTTTCTTCTTATGTATCAGTTGTTAATAATTATTTTTCTCATTAAATTAGTCAATGATTAATGTGAAAATAACAATTAATAATATTAATATTAATTATTATTAT
>NW_002987224.1:41970-44067 GCF_000006295.1 Pediculus humanus corporis | reverse complement strand
CTATATTTACATATAAATACTATAAAAAAAAAAATTTTATCGAAAAAAATTTTTTTTTTTTTCTCGGCCATAACAACAACAATAAAAATAATGATAATGATAATAATAATAATAATGATAATATTCAACGGTAGAATGAGTGAAAACAGTAAACAAACTTATATACCTGTTTGACATTTACAATCAATTATTTTATTTAAATAGTTTAATAATAAAGTAAGAAGGACCAGGGTCTTCAACATTTTTAATAAAAAAAAGAAATTTTTTTTTGTCTCGTCGGGATGATGATGATGATGATGATGATGATGATGATGATGATAATGATAATGATTGAATCATCGTGATTATGGAGAATGCGGAGGAGACACGATTTGAAGACCCCACGATTTTTATGTTTTGTAATATTTGTATTATTATTGTCCAGTCGAATATTATTATTATTTATTAAAATTTTTAAATATTCATCGGAATCCATCATCGATAACAACAACAACATGAACACGATGTTAAATTTATGTTTTTGTTTTAATTTAAGAACTAAAATCTTCGCCACGTTTTTGTTTTTTTTCGTTGTGAAATAAAAAAAAAAAAAAATCCCCGAAGGTTATTTTTCATCAATAAATACGTGCGAATATTATTTTCAACAATAACATTTAGCAAAAATAAAACCTTGTTATAAATAAAAAAAAGTGGGGGTAGGGGGAGGGGAAATTTATGAAACGATTATTGCATTGTTTAATGGCAATTTATATAAAATTAAAAAAAAAAAAAAAAAAAGAGAGCATGGGCACGAGAGAAAGAGAGAAAACTGATGCAATAAATGAGTCTGGGCCCATAAATGTCGTTACGTAATTTTTTTAACCGTTCGTTCGTTTGTTTGTTTGTCTGTTTGTTGGATCGTATTTTTTTTTTTTTAATTTCATGCTTTCTTTATTTTGTTCATTTGTGTGCATCTTTCCTTATATAATTACTCTCTTTTTTTTTTTGTTTGTACAAAAACGATTAAAAATTATTTTTTAATTTCACACGATATTGTAAATCTTATTTAAAAAATCGAAATGAAAATTTTTTTAATAACAAAACAAAACAAACGAAACTTCCAGTGAATTTTTTTTATCGTTACGTAATTTTTACCTTTATTATTATTATTATTATTTTTTGTTATTTACACGTTAATTACAAATGAGTAAATTTTTTTGTAACATTAATTTGAACCATATTGTTTTTTTTTTGTTTAAAAATATGTAATAGACGGGTTAGAGTAAATTTTTATTTAGTTAATTTTGTTCTCACGAAAGAGAAAAAGAAAAAATTTTTTTTAAAAATCATTTGGTCTTTCACACGAACGCACACGCGGACCCCCACCCCCCGCATACCCCCTCACACACACAAAACGCCTTCGTTTAAATAAATAAATACCCGTCATTACCAAAATTTATATATATTTGTATTTATTGTATAAAACAAACAATAAAAGTTTTAGTTAAAGAAAGTGAAGGTACATACAAAGTGATTAATGAATCACATCGACAACAACAACAACAAACGAATTTAAACGTGAATAAAAAGAAACAAACAACAAAAAATGTTTTAACAAGAACAAGATCATTTTTTTTATTTAAATAATTTACATAAGTTGGAATACTTGTTCAATAATATTAATTGAAATTTAATATTTCTAGAATATTCAAAAACATTTTACAATCATCGCGGGGGGGGGAGGCGGGGGAACAAGGTTATTATCATTATTATTATTAATCCATCAATAATCATTTCGTATCCTGAAAACTTTTTTAAATCCCGTTAAAAATATTAAGGACTCTCTTTCCTCCCCCACCCTTTCCTCCACAAAAGATGCGGACGTTTTCTGACAATGAAAAAAAAAAAAAAAAAATGTGTTTAATGTTAATTGTGTACCTATTATTAATTTCAAGGTGAAAATAAAAAGTTCAGGTATTGCTTTAGGGAGAAAAGGGGGCATTCGGGGTTAACTCATTATTTTGAAATTTTTTTTTTCTTTTTCTTTTTTGTTTTAATTTTTTATGGTTGAAAAGAAACAACAACAAACAACAACAACAACAATTAATGGGTGTATGT
>NW_002987224.1:38807-41384 GCF_000006295.1 Pediculus humanus corporis | reverse complement strand
ACGAAAAAAAAAAAAAAAAACTTTTGAGTATCATTAATATTATCATTTCTTTTACTCAACGATTACTCAAATACTTTTAATATTATTATTATTATTAGTTTCGAGCGTAAAAAAAAAAAAAAAAAGAAAATTTCGTATGCCGCATGTATTGCATTCTCCGTAATTTCTTCTTGTACAAATTTATTTAGGTAATAACATGTATAAAATATAATAACAATAATAATAATAATAATAAATGATTGATGATTGCATTGCGGTGGAGAATTATTAGACGTGCCATTTTTTCTTTTTTTCTCTTCTCTTAAATTGTGTAAAATGAATTAAAAATTTGAATTAAGCAATCAATTCAATGATTTCATTTTTGTAATAATATCAAATCGTTCAAATTTTTTTTTAAATAATGTTATCGTTATTATTATTATTGTTGATTTAGAAAAATGTGAACACCGGTTGAACAACTTTTAAATCAAATTTTTTTTATTTAAATAGTACAATACAAATTTTTTTTTTCAACCGTTTTATTATTATTATTATTATCTATTACCAATGTAAATAAATAAATAAAAGTATTTTAATTGTTTGAAAATTAAAGAAGAATCATCGAAGAAAGAAAGAAAGAAAACACCCACAAAAATAGTTGAAAAAAAAAATTTTTTTTTGTGTTGTTGATGATGATGATGATGATGATGATGATGATGATGATGATGATGTTTTGTTATGTAATAAATTCACGGCAAACAACCTTTTTATTATGGTTTACTTTAAATAAGTACAATTAAGTGGCTACTACTCTTAAAAACTCTCTCTCTCTCTTTCTCTCTTTAATAATTCACATTTAAATGAAAAAAGAAAATTAATGGTGATAATAAAATTACGTACGTCGTTTAAAATTGAATTTTTTCGGGGGAAATTATCATCATTATTATTATTGTTGTTGTTGTTTATAAAAAATTAATTTTATCACTTTCAATATGGCGTCGTGAAATAAAATTTTTAAAAAATATTTAATAAGAAAACTTTCACTGACCATACACAGATCGTGAACATCCCAACAAGTATCGTGATTAATTTAATTAATAATAATGATGATGATGATGGTGATGATGATGATGACGACGTGAGAATATTTAAAAAGGAAAAAAAAAACGTTAAATTTCTTAATTTCTCAGTTTGCGTAAATTATTTATTAAAAAAAAAAAAAACCACCGCTCCGTGGCGTTCGTTTTTGTTTTGTTGGTGTGCGGTTTAAAAGAGCAACGCAAAAATTCAATTTCAAATGCAATCACAATATTATATAATAATAATAATAATGAAAAAAGAAAGAAAGAAAAAATAACCGAAAGGTTGCAACAAAAAAAGAAAAAAAAATCATTGATCTTTGACTGACCGATTTACGTGTGAAAGAACAACAACAAAAACTTCTCGACCTTAATTTTTCAAAAAAAAAAAAAAAATGGAAACAAAAGAAAAAAAAATTAATAATCAAATAAATAAATAAATAAATAAAATTTTAGTATGCGAGGGAGTAAAAAACGTGATACAAACACGGAATTTTATTTTTATGGGTTCAAATATGGCTGGAAGTTATTATTATTATTTTTTTTTTAAATTTTATTTAAAGTTCAATGTAAACAAAAGTCTGTCGTTTAACCTACGAATTTGACCTTTTATTATATTAATTTTTGATTAGTATAAATAAAATTATGACTCAATATGAATCATCATTAATAATGTTTGATTCCGTCATGTTGGCTACCCTGTTGTTTTTTTTTTTTCGTCACTCAATCAATTTGCAAAATGAATTTTTTTTTTTTCGTAAAAGAGATTTGGTCCAATGATTGATGATTGACCATAAGTGGAAAGTAAACACAAAAAATTTTCTTTTTAAATAATTGCAAAATGAAAACATGTACCTAAAAAATACCTGTTCCTAAAAAAAAGGGCGCCATTATTTATTTATCCAGTTTAAATCGCATCGTTAAAAAAAAAAAAAAAAAAAAAAAAAAAAACAAATTTTATTAAGTCTCTTAAATTAATGAAGCGATTATAATTAATTTTGTTTTTTAAATTATAATCGTTTACGGGATTAGTTTTTCCCCTCCCCTCCCCCCGAAAAATATAAAATTTAAATTGATTGAGGCCATCGTTTAATTAAAATATTTAATGTGAATTTCCCAAAAAAAAAAAAAAAATTATTTTTCGCCATTTAATAAATAATATAATGACCGAGAGTGACGGTCGTCGCCATTTTTCTTTTTTTATCGTAATCGTATAAGAAACTCTTTTTGGTGGAAAAAGGTATAAAGGTATGATATGTTGGCAAAAAAACCAAAACCTTGAATGAAAACGAAAGTTAAAAAAAAGAAAAAATTTCGTTATATTACATCCAATGATGTACACAAGCAGAAGATTGTTTAATAATTTTAACGAAAAAGGTAATTTTTATTATATTTTTATGACGTAAATGAAAAGGAATTAAATATATTACAAAACTATTTCTCTCTCTCTCTCACTTTCTGTCTCTCTCTCTCTCTCTCTCTCTCTCTCTCTCTCTCTCTCTCACTCTCTCACTCTCTC
>NW_002987224.1:33313-38198 GCF_000006295.1 Pediculus humanus corporis | reverse complement strand
AACTATACTCTGAAACTTTTCGAAGAGAGAGAGAGAGAGTGAGAGAGAGAGAGAGATAGTAAACACGGCAAAAGTTTTTTTTTTTATTCATCCGGGATATATATTAATAATAAATATAACATATTGAAACATAATTATTTAAATTTTGCAACAAAATTAGATTATTATTACGTATAAGATTTCGTTACGTTTGTTTTTTTTATGCAATTTTCCTTTTTTTTTTTTTTTATAGCAACGAAATATTTTAATGATTAACTAGTTTGTTAGGATTTTCCTGTCGCTTTTTAATAAATAAATAAATTTTTTTTTTTTTTAATAGTGAAATTTAACCGAAGGCATCTTGCTCTCGTTTTCTTTGTCAAAAATATTTTTTTTTTCATAACATACAAGACGGCCTTAGTTTCTTTCTCTTTTTTTCTCCAAAAAGAAACGTTTTTTTTAAACTGTCTGTGTTTTTTTTTTTTTTTAAATTGTTTATGATTCACGTGAGATGATTTTATATAAACTGTAATTTTCTTAAAACCTTCAACTTTTCATCTATCTATTATTCAATGCCAACAAAAAAAAAAAAAGAATTGTTTATTATAATCTCCCTTATTTCTTTTTAAAAAAAAATTCCATGTGAAAAATTTCTTTTTAAATATAAAAACAAATAAATCATAATAATAATAATGATTTTAAAATGTTTGAAAGGGTATGAAAATTTAAAAAAAACCGGAAATTGTCGATACCTTTTATTCGTTTTAAATTTGCCAAAAAAAAAAAAAAATGGCGGTCGTGGGTCACGAAAATTTTTTTATTTTTCACAATAATGAGATGACTTGCGATACACACACGAACGGGGGTATCGCCCTCCTGCCTTCATTTCAGGTATCTATCTTGTATTTAATTTATTATACCTTCTTACATAAGATATATTAAGCCAGTTGCAGAACATCAAAAAAATTAATCAAAAAAGGAAAAATAATATAACGGAGGACGCCTTTCAACTTAAAGTTTTTTTTTTAAATACCCTTCGGGTATTTTTGGCAAAAAAAAAAACGGTAAAAACCGGGAATTGTGAAATATAAATAACCCGCATAAAATGGTCTCCCCAAATAATAATAATAATAATAATAACGCTCTTATTTGCATCATTCAGGAAATAATAATTATATAGTTATTGACGTGTTAAAAATATTTTTTTTTATTAGATAACGTGCGTATACGCACTCGCACGCACGCACGCACGCACTACAAACATTTACAAATCTATATAATTGATTAATGACCGAAGGGGGGCAAAAAGGGGTAAGAGGGCGTAAGGGGAGGAGAAGAAAAGAAAATCTTTTATTTATTTTTCATTTTTCCTCTCTTCAATTTTTTTTTTTTTTTTCACGATTTATTACCTGATTTTTTTTTTTATATCGCGTGAAATTTTTTATTAAAAAAAAAGAAGATTCATAATTCCGCATGCCAGATACATTAGTAACAACTTGAACCGCCATATTGAAAAATTCTCGTGTCAAGTCGTTAACTTTGTGTGGGTTCTTTAAAAAAAATTATTATTATATAATAATTACAACTAAGATTGGTTTTTATAATTCGAGAAAATTCCACATAATAAATTGTTTTTTTTTTAACAAACCGAATTTATATGATTTCCTTATCGTAAATTAATAATAATAATAATAATAATAATAAAATGATTAAACTTCCAGTTTTTGAATTCACACACGTGTTTATACACGTAAACACATTTATTTACTTGTTTTTTTTGCAAAAAAAAAAAGTTTCGTTTTTTAATTATCATCCAGGTTTATTCTCTTGTTCGTACCTGATAAATAAATCGGATTTATTACCCTTAATACGGCCCCATCTCATCGTGGATTTAACGATAATTATTACGTAATAAAAAAAATTATTAAACGATGTTTTACGGAGAATTATTATTTTTTTTTTTTTTTAATGGGTAAAATTATATTTTATCGTGCGGGGGGAGACCGTGTTAAACCAATTAAAATCCATACCTGAAATTACCTTTTGTTTGATTCTTCCCGGGGGGGGGGTGTCCTCTCCTCATCTTCCCGTGAAAAATTATTATTTTCAACCTTAAAAAAAAAAATTTTTTTCGTTCTAAAGGAAAGTTGTTAGTAGTAGTCGTTGTTCGGTCCTTATTTGTAAAAATTTAAAATTTCGTAATTTTAAATTAAAATAAAAAAATAAAAAACCTTCACAACTTATTAACTTTTTATTTATTTATTTATTTATTTATTTATTTTTTGTCTCTCTCTCTTAATTAGCTTATGAGAATCTTCAATGTTACGCACAATTTTTATTCGATATATAAAAAGTTTTTCTTCCTTTTGCTACTCGTTTTTTTTTTTTTGATTACGTTTTGCAAAAAATTTTATTTATTTATTTATTAATTTCCTGTTTTTTGTTATTAACTTTATTCTTTCGCTTAAATAATAATAATTTTTTATTAATATGTAATAATAATAATAATGACGATGGTGATAAATATTATTATATATCGTTCGCAAAAAAAAAATAAAAATTTATTTAGTTCATTTTTCCTCAATCGAATTACACGAAATAATAATAATAATAACTTATTAATCGAGTAATAAAATAAGAACGTAATAATTTTTCCATTTAATTAAAAGAATTAATAGTATTAGTGATAATAATAATAATTTTGTATCAAATGGATTTGGCATTTGAAATTTTTATTAAGATTTAACCGTGAATATTTAATTATTATTATTATGACGTTTTTTTCTTTTTTTCCAAAACATTTAAAATAAAAAAATTTGAATTTTCCAGTGTTTTCTTTTGAGAAAGGAAATACATTTTTTACAGTCTCCATCCAGTAAAAAATAAAACCGGAAATGATGAATTCGTTTTTTTTTTTTAAATTGACTGTAAATTATTTACGAGGCAAAACGACCGGGGAAAGTCTTCTTATAAAATGAATACAATTACGAGTCCCCGTTTGTTGCCTTATCTTTGTTATCATTTATTATTATTATTATCATCATGGTCACTCTTAAACACGACAAGGCTCTTATTTGTCGGGGTTTTTAAGCATTTATCCCAGGTCTCTACCCGATTCCTTAGGGACAAATACTCGAATATCGGTGGTGCTATTTATAATTATCTATTTATATTATTATTATTATTATTATTATTATTATTATTATTATTATTATTATTATTATTATTATTATTTCTGGTTATGATAAATAATTTGTTTATCGTAAGCCAAATAAAAGTAAGAAAAATTAATGGTGTAATGTGCAAAAAAACTAAAAACAATGAAGACGGAAGAAAAAATTTAATAAAATTTTTAATAAATAAATAAATGTTGGGAGGAGGGGGAGGGAGGGGGTCCCCATAAAATCGAACTCTGTGAAAACCTTATTATAAGAGCGGTTAACCTCTTCTTCTTTTATTTTATATAAATGACACCTAAATTATATAATTTTTATTTTTATTTATTTAGAGCATGAAAAAAAAAAAAATTCAAAAATTGATTTTCCCTTATAAAACAAGTAAAATAATAATAATGATGATGATAAATAACTACTTTTTTCCCTTCCCTCTCTCTCATTTTAATTATATAATATTATTATTTATTATTTTTATTATTATAAAATTTTTTTTTTTTTCGCAATTAAAATCATTTTTGTTTTTCATTCGTCCATTATTATTATTATTATCATTATTATTATAAAAAAAAAAATAATAATAATAATTACAAATTTAATTATTTATATCTCAAATGTAAAAAATAACAAGAAAAATTATAATATTCTTTCACTTCGTGTTATCATCGTATTAAACGCATATCGAAAACAATATTAAACTTTTCATATAATGATAATAATGATAATGATAATAATAATGATAATAATAATAATAATAATAATAATAATAATAATAATAATAATAATAATTTTTCCTTGCAATTATTTTGTTATGAAATATAAATTTTTGAAAGGTAATTAAATTTTTTTTTGGTATCCATTTTTTTTGTTAAAATTACTTAAATTAAATTTTTTATGTCCTCTCCCCTTATGATTTAACACTTTTTAAGTTTTCTGATACAAAAAAGATAAATTTTATAATAATAATGATGATGATGATGATGATGATGATGATGGCAAATAAGACTCGGTAATTTTTATGTTGTTGTGAAATTTTAAGGCTTAAGAAGAAGACTTTGAAAAAAAGAAAAAAAAAATTAAATACGTTTAAATAAATTCAAAAAATTTTTTTTGTTCGATTGCAAAAAGGAAAAAAGGAAAAATTTGATTTCCTTTGACGCATTCATAATTATCAATCATGCTTGACCTTTTTTTTTTAAATAAAAATACCGATAACGCGCGTATTCGGTAGATATTAGCAAAATGTTTTGAAATAACGACGATGAAATTAATTTTACCATACAAACAACAAACAGACAGACAACAAACAGACAAAGGAAAATATCATCCGTCGTCACGGTTGATAAAATTTTAAATTAGTTTTTTAAAACAAAAGAAAAATGAATGGTTATTGACATGCACGTAACGGCCGCGGAAAAAAAAAATTTTTTTTTTTTTTTCTTTATTGCTTCACTCACCGCTTGTGAAGGTTTTTTTTTTTTTCCAAATGTTTTGCAACATAACCAAAAATTTAAAAAATTTGCCAACTTTTATTATTATTATTATTATTGTCTTATACCGTATTAAAAAATAATGATAATAATCATTGATAAGTTTTTTTTTTGTAACGAATAGTTTAAACCGTAACCGTCGTACGATCAATAAATAAAAGTTTTTTTTTTTTTTTAAATTTACCAATCATGTTGTCGGAACATTTATTTTATCAGGTACTCTTGTTATTTTACACCAACGGG
>NW_002987224.1:14589-32996 GCF_000006295.1 Pediculus humanus corporis | reverse complement strand
CCACAAAATAAAAAATGAAAACCGCAACCTTTTACTCATGACTCATTTGTGGTTTGGAAATGATTGCTAAAAGAACAATTCCGACATGATTCTGATCGATCGAAAAAAAATCAATATTAATATTATTATTATTTTTTTTAATAAAAGTTTTCATGTTAAGAATAAAAAATGGCGTCGATTAATTTCGATTAACAACAAATTTATTATTTTAAAGTTGCTACATTAAAAGTGTGAACGACTTGTTTTTCTATTAAACGGCTTGTTTTCCTTTGATTTATTATTATTATTTTTGATAAGAAAAAAAGATGGTGGAAGGGAGGGAAGAGGGGAGGGAGGGGGTTTAAAGTTTTCTTTCAAAATAAATCAATGGGAAATTAACGATGAAGGGTAAGAGGATAAATCTTTATGATTAATGTGAAAATTTTATTTTAAAATGCAAATTTTTTTAAAATTTAAAAAAAAAAAAATTGTTTTGATAAATATATGTAGAATATGTAATAATGATTATTATTATCATCAAGTTGTTATGTCACTAACCGGAATTTCACTTCCTGTCCAGAATCGATGCCAGTCAAGATGAAAGTGTTTGTGTGTGTGTCCATAAACCATCATAATCCATTGAGTAATGGGTCTCTCGACTCTCGATTCATACTTAAATAGTTATTATCATTATTATTATTTATTAAAACCATGTATAATCGATGAATGTAAGTTCAAATGTCAACAAACACATCAATAAAAAAAAATTAGTATACCATCTTCCGGGCGTTAATTTAAAAAAAAAAAAAAAAAAAAAAAAAACTTTTTAAACTGTCAATCATTTTACCTTTCGCCTAAAAAAAAAAAAATTCATCGAAGCGGGAAAAAAATGGCGAAAAAAAATTGTTGCGGTTGTTGTTTGTTTGTTTCCTTTTTTAAAAAAATAATTAGCGTATTGCTTTTACCGTAAAAATAATTTTATAAACGAGTTTTTGTAACGATTCTATTTTTTGCTCTTTTTTTTTTCCTGTGGCAAAAATTTTCTTTTTTTTTTCCATTTCCTATTTTTACGGATTAGAAATGTTTATAACAAACACCATGATGATGATGATGATGATGATAATATTTCAAATAAATAAATTTTCTTTGAAAAAAAAATAATTTTACGTAATTAAAAAAAAAAAATTTATTTTCGTTTAATCTTTTCTTATTATCAATTTTTTTTTTTTTATAAAAAAGTTTTTGATTATATTTAATTTGTAAAAAAAAAAAAAAAAGTCAAAAAGGCAAAAAAAAAAAAAAATTCTTAGTGAAATATAAAAAAGAAAAAGAAAAAAAAAAAAAAAAGTTATATAATTTAGATTATTTATTATATAATTGAGTACTTTTTTTTTTTTTAACGTTTCCAAGTTTTTTTTTTTTTTTATAAATTTATTATCACGAAGTTGATTATTTTCATAATTATAACTCGTAAAAAAAAAAAAAAAAATTATTTACGATTATTATTATTATTTTTTTTTTAATTACATTAAACGCCCATGATTAATTTAAAATACAAATGAAAATCCCACACCCCCCCAAAACAAAAAAAATTTTCTTTTTCTTTTTCAGTTAAAAAAGTTGCATGACTGAAAGAAAAAAAAGAAAAACTTTTGTTTAAATAATTATATCAAATTTTTATTAAAAAAAAAGAAAAAAAATTACATAAGAAATGAAATTAAATTTTTTTTTTTCTTTTTTTTTCATGTGGTTCATATTTTTATTATATAATCAAAAAAAAAAAAAAAAAAAGTTAAATTAATGTTTTTTAGTAGTGGTAATAATAATAATAATAATTGAAATTCTCGTAGATAAATTAAATTTTTTTTTTTTTTTTAGTTTCGAACGGAGAAAATGTTGATAGAAAATTAAAAAATTATACAAGTTCAGACAACGTTCGTGACGTTACATCTGAACATTTGTCAAATTTAAAGAAATTCGAAGAAGACGAATCACAAAGGTATCGTAGAGGAAGTGACGTAGAAAGAAAAACTCAAGTCGAAGAAGAATCTGATGATACCTACGATGATGAAGAAGATGATAGCGACATGTTTATGGAACCGATGGAAATAGAAAAAATTCAAGTCAAACCCGATGAAAATGAAGAGAAAATTAGTTCGAGTGAAATTTCACAATCGGAAAATATAAAAACGGAAATAGAAAACGAACGATCACTTCCGGCGACGAATGGAAAAATTCTTCCATCTTACGATAATCAACAAATGGCACAACATTTTTTCCCATCTTTTGCTCCGATATTTTCTTTGGGTCATTCAAGACCTCCTCAATTATATCATCAGGTTATTTATTTAATTAAAACCTCCTTTTTTTTTAAAAATGGTCGTTAAAATAAATAAAAAAAATTTTGTTTTATTTCTCTCTTAGGATCCATTTTACACAAGCAAAGCAAGAGTATCAACGAGTTTTACAACAGATTATAATCCTTTTAGGGTTTACAGAGATAATTCTTTTACCGTACCTATTTCGTTTGATGATGAAGCAATAACAACAAATATATTAGGTTCGGGAAATTTTGGTGTACTCAGAGGAGGTAATTACAAAATAATATCCATTGACCAATAGAAATTCTTTAATTAGCCACTAACTAAAAAATTATTATTTTTTTAAAGGAACTTTTTACAACGAAGGTGACAATTATCTTTTGGGATCTCATTATTCCAACAACGGTCACGGAAGACCTTATTTTTCAAATCCCCGACCACAAAAATACACGAACGGAGATTTTTTTTCAAATTTTAGAGATTTTGCGGAAATAAACACTCCGGCGAAACCATCATATTCTCAATATATAGTCGTTTACATAAATAAAAATTCAACAAAATACGATGAAAATGATCATCCGGTAACATCAAAATCAATAACTAAACCTAAAAATATATTCGAACAATTAGTTTTATTAGATCAAGGAGGAGGAGAAGGAGGAGACAATGATGAGGATGATGACGGTGGTTCTTCTTCTTACGATGATGAAATAAAAAATTCAGAAGAACAGAAAAAAATATCACATCACAAACAAAAATTAGAACTTTATAAACAAGAAAAATCAAATAAAAATATTAAATCTTATTATAAATACAGAGAATCTGGAAAAGAATTTTTGGAGCCGTTGTTGGCGCTAAGTTGATTAGTCGTGTTTAGTGAGATTTTACGAAAAAATTTTGTGAAATTTTTTTTTATTATAATCGGTTGAGGTTTTTAACAGATAATAAATTCCTCAACATCTCAAAAAGGACCTCGTTTTTTTTTTTTATTTTATTTTGTTTACTACGTCTTAGGAGGATGTACCTGAATAAGTGAACAAACTTAAGAAGAAATCGGAAAACGTATGGGAAATTATTAAAAAACTATTAAATTGTAATTGTTTAACAAAAAAAAAAATTTATTATTCAATGTTTTTTAAATCAACCATATATAGATTTTGTTTTTTTTTTCATTCGTGACTGACCATATACGACGGAATTTAAAAAAAAAAAAAAAAAAGGATAATTTATTTAAATAAATAAAATTATTACAAAAAGATTAAATAAATTAAAATGTTATGTAATAAAAAAAAAAAAAAAAGAGTATACAGTAGTCGTGTCGATATTATTATTATTATTATTGTGATTGATTGTCATTATACCCATTAAAAATTATAAATAAAAAAATAATTAAAAAACTTGTTTTTTTTTTTTTTCTTTTACATAAATATTAATATTATCGCTTAAACAAGGTTAACGGATATTACAATTTAATAATAATTTTTTTTGTAAATAAATAAAAATTGTTTATATTAAAAATAAAATAAAAATTTTTATTTCGATTTGTATTCCTTACTTTTTACCTCTAAAAGAGAGAGAGAGAGAGCATAAAACATAAGTACGCTTATAAAAATTTTTATTTAAAATTGTTGGCACTTAATATAAATTTTTTACAAAGTTTTTTTTAAAAATAAAAATAATAAAAAATTAGTCGATAAATATATAAATATAAAATAATACTTTAAAAAATATATATATAAATTTTACAATTTTTAACATTACAATCCATTCGTATTTAATACGTTAAAAATTAAATTTTTTTATTCTTTGTGAATAATAAAATGCCAGGAATTTTTCCATCTCAATTTCGTTAAATCATTTTGATTTAATTTAGTCGTACCGTAACTTAAAACAGAAAAAGTTTTAAATATCCAAATAATCCAAGCGCACCAGAAAAAAATTGTTATTTTCAAAAATTTCGCTATCGTTTTCCATTTTAAAACTTCCCTGAAATTATTAAGAAAAAAATTTTGTGAATGTTATTTCAAATAACAAAAAAATTGAATTAAATGAAATTCGCACGTACGATGGCAATGTACCTTAAAATAAAATGAAAATGTTCTAAAACTGCTGCGGTTAACATTATTTTAAAAACTAAGGCTGGAAGGTAGTGATGTAGAAACAAAGTTTTATCCATGAAAAAATACGGCAAATAATGAAGAAAATAAGCAACTCCAAGAATATTTCCCATTTTGCAAAATTTTTCCCATTCATTATCTGGAAGATCAAAACAATGTCGTCTTCTCCTCAACGAATAATATGTTAATAATATTATGTAAGAAAAAACACCAAACACTCCCGAGTACCAAATCAATATATTTCCCAAGAGGTGAATTTGAGCCTGAAACAAAATGAAATCCTTTAATTAAATACCCACGTCCCATTTTTTTTTAAAATTATTTTTTAAAAAAAATTTTGTTCTTACGTTGCTATTATGAGATACCCAATAGGCTGTAGTTCTTTTTAATAAAGGCCATTCTATAGGTTCACTTGAATACATGTGACTTTGAAGGGGTTCTTGGTATGAAAATAACATTTTAAATTGAAGTTCCGCCATTTTTTCCCAAAAACTCAAAGTTGTTGCTTTGGTTGGAATCATTTCAGCATTAACTAAATCTCTTTCTCTTTCTTTTTGATCTTCACCTGAACAAAATTTAATAAATTTATATCCGAAAAAAACTTAACCATTTATTTTATTGCTTTCATTTCTACTTTTATTTCTTTTGAGACCCAAAAATTATAAATAAATCAATGTATCCCCCCTTTAATAATTTGAATAACAATACTTTTAGTATATCGATGCTCCTCAACATTCCAAACGGTGTCGGGTTGATTAATAATACGATCCGTCACTATTTCGTGCTGATTGAAACCCCAATCAGGTAATTGACGACCACTAAATTTTAATGCTTGAGAAGAATTGAGATGAATCAATCTCACCTGTAATAAATTAATAGTAATTTATTTAGTTTATTGTAAAATTTCAGATACAATCCTTTAATTGAACATTACCACTAATGTTCCCCACCCCCCACCCCCTCATCGATGATTGTAAACGATTAAAAAAACATTTGCATAATATGAAAAGGTAACCTGAGATTGAATTGAAAGCCAAACATCTCCAAATTGTTCGCGATTTACGATATCCACCGTCCATAAACTTTGAGGCAACATGGAAACGTTGTAGTCAACGTAACAACTAACTTCCTGAAAAAAAAAATAATAATAATTTTTAATCATTCCTTCCGCTCAATTAAAGTTTAATATTTGATAATAAATATTTTATCTAAATATCTACTTGATTTTGTGGAGACATTGGTGCAGCTACATCGTGAGAATTTAACGCGCGACTGGTAATACCATGAACGAGTTGAATCACGTCTCCATGACGTATAACATCAACAGGTTCAGATACCCTTAAATCGTTACGATCGGGTCTTTTAACTATCCACCAATTATTGACATCTTTAAAAGAATAACAAGTAACTTGCTGTTGATGAGATGATCCTCTTTTATCAGGATACCTTAAAGGGTATACATGAACGTGGGAATGCAACCAACAGGTACGTCCGAAAGTGTGTCTCAACGTGATTTGAGAACCGTGGCCGACTTCAAGTGGTTGACCTTTAGTTATAGAAGCTAATCCTCCCTTTGAATTAAAAAAAAAAAAAATAATTTTCTGGTCACAAAAATACATTTTACAAAAAACACATTCTTATGGACATACTTACTTCTAAGCTAGCTTGAAAAGCACTCGTCATTACGCTATCGTGAGGACCGGCTTTTGTCAAAAAGGACAAATGTAAATAAAAAATTAATAAGTAAACTCCAACACTAACAAAAATAGCAATGAACAATTTTCCTAATGAATAAAATAATATTGACCGAATAGAAATATTTTGATTGCTGAGCATTTCCCAACAGGAATAAGCCACTATCCATAAACCGAGTAAATATGAAAAAATTCCAACGTATTTAACGCTAAAAAAAAAAAGTAAAATTTATAAGAGCAACTCGTAAATCGCTGATTTTAAATAAAATTAATGAGAAAACAAAAGAAAATTTTTTAAATTTACCACAATGAACATGTCAATGATGCAAATGACAGGGTAAGCCAAAAGCACCAGGATGAATTATGAAATTTTAAGCTGTGCTTCTTAAATTTCAAAATGCATAACAAACCGAAAATGGCAAAAAAAAGAAGAATTGATTCCATGAGTAAAAATCTTGACTGAGTGAGAAGAGCGTTATCTAAAATTAAAACAAAAACAACTAATAAAGTTTTATTTATATAAATAATACGTAATCGAATTTTATTTGAAAATAACTCACCACATACAAGTAAAAGTCCGGCTACGGTTGCTGTCCATTGTCTAAAACCTAATTCTAACATGACGTGATAAGCAACGGGTACTAATAAGGTACCACAAAAAGCAGGAACAAATCTTAGAGTGAAAAGTGGGATATCTTCACCATAGGCGCTCCCAATTTTTTCAAATTTTAAATGTCCTGTAAAACATGAATAATTAAAACAAACGACTTTATTACAATTATTTTTTAATATTTTTAAAGTAATAATAATAATAATAATAACTCACCATTAAAACCGGAGAAAAAAGTAGCAAGAGATACAAGTTGTTTACCAAGTGGTGGATGAGAATCAAAAAAAAAAATTTTTTTCAAATACAAACTTATGTATTTTCCATAATGTAATTCATCGAAAACAACAAACCTGAAAAATATTATTACTATTATTATTATTATTAACACAAACTATTCTTTCAACAAAATTTTTTTTTTTTAAATTAAAAACTTTGTCATAAGTCTTTCTTCTCCAAATGACTCTCTCTCTCTTTCTCTTCTCTTGTCTCTCTCTTTCTTCTCCAAATTATGTATATGGAATAATTTTTTTTTAAATGTATTTGTCGAACAAATCAAATTTTTTAAATCATTCAACTGCAGTTAATAAATAATAATGTTTAGTACATGCATATATACATTAATATTTACATAATAATTTTTAAAACTACAAATTAAAATTAAAAATCTATGAAACTCATAAGTAATTTACTTTACTTTTAATTAATAAAATTTTAAAATTATCAGATATTGATTTGATTACCCGAAAAAAAGAGAAAATAAATTTGTAAATAAAAAAGAAAGAAAGAAAAGTGACATTTGACCCAGCATTTTTCTAATTTTCTATTTAAAGTACATTGTTAATTGTACCTGGGTTCTTCAAGTTTATAAAACCTTGTTATTAAACTAATCACAAACAAAAAACTGGCAACCATATCAACTTTAAATTTAAATGATAATTGATAATCTTCTTGTTCTTCATCATTATTTTTATTTACATCAGTCTCAATTTTCTTTTTAGATTGAATGGAATTTGCTTGATTAACATTCTAAAAAAATAAAAAATAAAAATTGAATTAATAAAAACATTTTGTGAAGATTTAAATGCAAATTTCAATAAATTTATTCTTAGCATTTCACACACTTGTTAATAAAGTTCAAAAATATGTCATTATTAAACTCACTTTTTTGTTACATAAAGGTTGTTGTTGTTGTTGTTGTGTTTTGTCAATAACATTAATTTTCTTGTCCATTTTAAAACAAAAAAATAATTTATAGCTGCTTTTAAAATAAATTTAATTGAAAATTGAATTGTTTTACATTTTTACCGATAGTAATAAACTTGAATATGTCAGGTTGTAACGGTACTTTAAATAAACATTCTTAACCTAAAATTCTTGATATTAAATAAATCATTAATTTTTTTTAAATAAACTCAAGTGTTTGATATTTTACTTTATCCAACCACTATAAAATGATATTATTCAATATCATAAATTTAGAAAAAATTTTTTTAAAAAAATCAATTATTTACACGTAAATTATTTTCGTTTCTTATGTTTATCAACAGAATTTTAAAACGGTACATAACTTATTTAAAATATCACTAGATGTCTCTGACAACAATTTCGTTTTTGGTAAAATAAAAATTATACAAAAAATTTAAATTAATAATATTTTGGTAATATATTTTTACTGATATGTAATTTTTTATAAAGTGCATTTTCTAATAAGTTTGTTAAAAACAAATCATTTCAAAATTTTTTTTTTCTTCATAAACATAAGCTACGACAATGTACTTAAGAAAAATAAATTTTCTACTAAAAAATTAATATTGCTTGTCTAATTACAATAACAATTGTATTAATGAATATTTATAAAAATGACTGTGCACAAATAGTAACAATTTACCATCATTAATATCACACAAAAAATTTACAAACAAGTAAAACCTTTCTATTAAAATAGGGTTATAAAAAATAATAATAACATATAGAAAATCATAAAAAAATACAATATAATTTATCATTTTTTTTTGTATATACACAAAATTTAACAGTAATATTTACTTAGGAATGTTTTTCTTTTTCCCAATCTTAGCTAAAAAAACCTTTGGTAATGAGATCTTTGAAAGTGAATAAGGTTTTATATATTAAATACTAAAAGCAAACTTGATAAATTGCTGGTACTTTTTAACTTATTATTATGATAAAAAAATAAAAATTTAATCAATGGCATAAAGTAAGTTTTGTTCAAACATTAATAATACCTCTCTTGTATACATTTGTAAATTTTATTCTAATATAAAAGACTAGAAATACTTAAAACATAGATTTATCATTTTGGATTTTAAAAAAAATCCCACTTTAACAAAAAAAAAAAAATTCAATTAGGATGATTCATCTGAAGATCAGGTATTGCTTTAGATGGATCACAAGTAAATGAAACAGTAATTGCGTACCTGACGCCTGACAAAACTTTTTCCACATAATGAGGATTTTCAGCTCCAGATGTGAATATTGAAACTCTGCCTTTTTTCGGTTCAACTACAGATGTAGAATTATCACTATTTATAAACATAAATCTTCCTCCCGAAAAATCTTTTTTAAAATCGTTTAAATAAAGAAGTGATGTGTAATGAAATGATTCATATGTTTCCTGCAAATTTAAATATAAAAAAATAATTAATTTATAATAAAACATTAAATATTAAGAGATTTGAGGAAAGAATTTAAATGATTAAAATAAACAACTTGAAGTCTTCCAGATGAATCACCTAAAATATTTTTACTACTAATTTAAAAAATTAAATGTTTCAAGTATTTTTTTTTTTACCTTATCAATATGTTTGTGCCAATATTCATCATGTAACGTTTTTGGTTGTGCATTTGTTAAACGAGAAAAAAATGTCGGATAAGTCAAATACAAATTTTCAAAATTTATTTGAAAATGTTGAGCAATGGCTTTTTGAATTTTATTTTTTACCATCCTGTAATAAATAATAATTTTATTTATTCATTTATTTTAATTAATTAATTAAAAATTAATAGTGCATAAGCATTGGTGGTTAAAAAAAAAAATAAAACCAACGTGTATGTTAAAAAATCTTCCTTTTTTATAACGTTTGCAATATCTGGTAATTTATAAAAATTTACAAAACTTTGTCCATGGGATAATGCACCAGAATGAACATCAAGAATTGATGCACCACCATCAGAACCTCCAAGAGCTATACCATTTTCTGCAAATTTTAATAATGTCTTAACTTCTGAACTTGATATTATTGTATCAGAAACTAAACGTCCACAAAACTGAGGAGCACAATCTAAAAAAAAAAAAAAAAATTTTTAATAAAATTAAAATGTGCTTTTGCAACAAGAGCAATAATTACAAGTATTAAATACCTTTAAACTTGGATAGTTCTGTAATATATGAATCAGAACAAGGTATATTTATTTCTCTTTTTTCAAGTAAATCTTTTTGAAAAGCAAAAACAACTTCTTTCTTTTTTAAAATTGAAAAATACACTACAGTGAAAGTACAAATAACTAATACTGATCTAGTCCAAAATCTTTGATTCGGGAAAGTTGGTAAAGCACCGAACCTCCTAAAAAAAAAATTTTTTTAGATAATTAATCAACGGCTTATACTTTCCTTTTTCAACTGTCTACATGTTGTAATAATAAACCCAGATTTTTTCTTTTGTTTCTTCTAACTTAAAATGACAGCCGAAGATTTAGCCGGTAAAAGTTTGACAATGTTTGGCCGCCAAAAGTGTAGCCAATAGTCAATAAAAATTCTTTCCTTCTTCACTAAAAACTCTTAGTTATTATTATTATTATGTTGAAAGAGTTAAAAAACACTTTTTTAAATTAATTATTAATATTTAATTAAAAATTAATGTAAATTGTCGTACAATAGGGGCGTGCACCCACATAAATATATAAAAAAATTATGACTAAAACTTATCACATAGTTTTTTAAGACTATTTAAAAAAATTTTTTTTTAAAAATTAAATTATAATAAAATCGTATTTGTTTTAAAATAATTTTTTTTTTTAAAAAAAAGGTAAAGTACAATAGTACTCACGAATTAACTTGAGATTGTTGAGATTGGTTATTTGGAACATTTTCTGTTATGTTTTTTAATATTTTTTTACGATTGTTAATATTGATATCCGCCATTGAATTACAATGAATATACAATCTATGTAAAAAGTTCAGTAATAAAGTTTTTCCTTTTTTTTTATAAATCACTAGTGTAGAAATTAAATTTTAAATACTGAATATTAATAAAAATTATTTATTACAAATTATTAAATTCATTTAATTTTATTTTACTTGTACCGCAAATAAATGTAATTATTTTTTCTAATCTATAACTAAATGAAATTAAAACGTTTTAATAGAAGGCACTGAAATATTGTATTCATAATATTTGTATGTAAATGTATTTATATATATTTTATTAATAAATTTATTTATATTTATATATGTATTAGTGACATTTAAAACATTTAGTGAATATGTCATTAATTGAAGAGTACTATGAGCTTAATGAGGCTGAAGAAGTATTGGTTATTTGGAAAATTTTACAGATAATATTTTATGCATCTGCAGCTTGTTTGGGGTTATGGTGTGGTTATACCATTGCTATTTTGAGGTTAAAATTCGAAAACAAATGTTATTTATTTACATCTATAAAAGTTGTATCAGAAAATGACATGAATTACGCCTCCGTCAATTGGGAAAGTGATTCCTGGTGTGATTATTGTCAATACTGCATGGTATCTTCTTTCATAGTGGCTACCATTTGGGCTACTTTTTTTCTTATGTGCGGAAAAGGTGGAAAGTCAATATCAGGGTCTGTTCGTTTAATTGTTTCAAAGCTTAGTTGCTGTAGTTTTCTATGAGTTTTACTAAAAAAACATAAGTATCATATGCAAACAAATTAATGATATTTTAAATCCCTTGCTTTCAGATTGCCCCAGCCCTGGAGAATTGTATGGCCATCTCTCATTTTTAATTTAATTTTTTTTTTACTTGCTTTAAGTGTTGCTATTTACATTCAAAAAGGAACAGACTTCTTCTGCTTTCAAGTTGATCCAATGAAAAATTTACAACCCAAATCATTGATCAAATATTGCACACCATTAGAATTTTTTGTATTCGATGATCCTCACATAACATCTTTTCAAATTGAAACGGTTACAAAAACATCTTGGGGCTGTGCTGTGTCTTGGCTTATTCTATTTCTCATTTCTTTTGCTCGCATAATTTTTGTTATAGATTTTGATTTGTACAAAATATGTGTTTTTAAAATTGGAGAAATGATTCAAAATAAAAAAGAAGAAGTTTTAAAAATTACTAATTATGAGGAGCCTAAAAAAGTTCATTTTGGATATGAAACTGGTAGAGTACATAATGATGAAGTTGAAAAAGATAATAAAATACATACAAAAGAAAAATATTTACCCTTCCAACAACGTACTCTCTATTATGTTGGTAATGATATAAGAATGCTCAATCATGAAAAAAATAGAAAACCAGTTTTGTTACTCGATCAAGCATATAAACTAAATAAACACAATATTGTTTTGAAACCAATTAATATACCTGAACCAAGTTATTGTAGTGTTAATAAAGTACCTTCTTTTCAAAGTCAAAATTCACTACAAGATCTACCAGAACTTACTCCTAATCAATTTAAAAATTTAAAAGATAGTTTCTTTATACGAGAAAAAATTGATAAATTTATTAAGAAAAAGAAAAAAATTTGCTAAAATACTTTTAATTATTTTTAATCATGTTTTTATTAATTTATTATTTATATTTTTATAATAGCACTAAAAATAGTTATCATACCTGAATCCGCTGTCATTTATCTATCTATCTATCTTGATTTAAAGATCAAACAATCCCTTAATCTAATTAAAAAATTTTTTGGTTTGGTTGTTTCACAATAAAAATAAAGTATTGAAGTATTTTTTTAGCAGCAAATGTATATAAATTGCATAATAGATTTTTTTGAGTAGAATTAAAGTAATAAAAAGGTGTGAGAGTGCGTGTGTGTGTGACGTAGAAAACGTTTAAAAAATTTACATTTACTGACGGTAAAATTATATTATTATTATATCAAGTATTTTGGCTGTTGTAAGTGTATTTTTAATGCACTCTTTCAGTAAATCCTTTTAATAACTTCTTCCGAACAAAGTGTACCTTATAGGTTTTCTTGAACATGCAGGATGAATACATTTTTGGCCATCTTTAATAGTATCAGGTTGATCAAAAGGTATGCACAAACTTTTGGCTCCCATAACTGGTGCACCTGGTTCAACATCTTGGTCTCTAAATACATTAAATAAAAAAAATCATTAAAAATAAAAAAGAATACAACTTTAAATAATGAAAATATTCATTTCAATAGAAAAAAAAATGCATTTTTGTGAGTTTTAACAAAATGCAAATAATAATTTGCATTAATGAAGAAAAAATGAAAATAGATAAAATAAATAATTATTATTATTATTATTAGGTACTACCTGGCACTGTCCTTTTTTATATTATCTTCGCAGGCTTCCTCTTCGCAAAAAGGAGCTAAAATAATATTTTTCTTATCCAAAGCGGGACAAAATTGACTCCATTCGTTCACTCTCACGGTATGAGATTTTAAATCGTCCGTTGCTTTTTTAAGTAAATTTTCCTGGATATTTTTTAAAAGTTTTTTCGTTTCCGGTATTTTGTTTGTTAATTGTATTTGTATTTTTTCTCCGGTATCTCTTCTCACAGCAGTCAGCTGTCCTTTTTCTAAATCAGTTGGTCCAAGTTCTACTCTTAATGGTACTCCCTAAAAACAAAACACTTACTGTAAATACTATAAGCAATTAAAAATTAAAATTTCATTTCGATCCCTAAGTAATTAATTGCAAAGTTAAGTCCAAACCGCCAGATTTTTTAAATTCATGAATTACTCTAAAATTACAAAAAATAAAGGACTCACTTTTAATTCCCAATGATTAAATTTCCAACCAGGTGAATAATTGTCTCGATCATCTAATTTAACCCTTATTCCAGAATTAATAAAATCTTTTTCCAAATTTTTACAAGCATTCAATAAATTTTTTTTTTCTTCTTCTTTTAAACTGGCCGTTATACCGCAAGGAACAATTACAAGTTGATAACTTGATGCTTCCGGTGGAAGAACTAAACCCTTGTTGTCTGCATGCACCATTATCATTATTCCTAGAAAATCAAAAAGAATGAAATACATTGGTTAATACTCCTAAATTAAGAGTCGAGTATTAATTAGTAAGCATAAAATAAAAATGAATTAAAAAATTATTACCTATACTTCGAGTGGTTATTCCCCAAGAGTTTTGATAAACAAATTTTTTTTCTTGAGTTTCCGGATCCTCGTATACGATATTAAACATTTTAGAAAAGTTTTGTCCCAAATGATGAGATGTAGCTGCTTGAATGCCTCTTCCAGAAGCAGGAATAAATGCTTCGACTGTCGTCGTAAAATCACTTCCAGCAAATTTTTCTTTTTTCGTTTTCCAACCTTTTACAACGGGTATTGCTAAAAGGTCTGTGTAAACTCTAGCGTATAAATCTATAAAAATTAAAAAAAAAAAAAAAAAAATTAGTTTTTAATAAATCCATTAAGGTTCAACATCTTAAAACTTACTAGACACCTACCGAGAATTTGATAAACTTCAGTTTCAGCATCTTTATAAGAAGCAAAAGCCGTATGACCTTCCTGCCAAAGAAACTCTCTTGTTCTTAAAAATGGTTGTGGATGTTTAAATTCCCAACGAACGACATTATTCCACTGATTGAGTTTTATGGGTAGATCTCGGTATGACTGAACCCATTTTGAAAATGCTGGATACATGACAGTTTCAGACGTAGGCCTTATAGCAATGTGCTCAGATAAATCTGATTCTCCAGATTTTGTTACCCATGCCACTTCAGGTGCAAAATCATCAATGTGATTTTTTTCTTTTTCTAATACCGATTTTGAGACAAAAATTGGAAAATAACAATTAACAACTCCCAGGGATTTGATTTCACCATCCAAAAAATTTCTTATTACTTCCCAAAGGGCAAAAGACCAAGGACGTAAAATGTAACAACCGCTCACGTCGTAATATTCTATCATTTCTCCCTTGGTAATCACTTGTGAATACCATTCGGGTAAATTTTCTTCTTTCGTTGCTTCTAAACCTAACCGGGTTTTTGATTGTTTTCCTCCATCTTTTTTACCTTTATCATTTTCAACTTTTTTCGGAGTTTTTTGAACTTTTTGTTGATTTTCCGTATTTTTTTTAGGGGTTACTTTCTTTTTTTCAAAATGAGAATCCTTTGGAACTTTTTCCATGTTTTCTCTGTCTTTTTTCCATTGAATAGCTATTTGCTCCAATTCTTGATTGTTTATAGGTAGAGATTTCGTTTTTAAGGATGATTCTTTAAATTCAGAGATGTTATTTTTAACCGGTACTTTTTCAACATTATCAACGTTGGATAAGCAAGTTTTGGTGCTTCCATCAGGTATGTGAATCAATACCAACGATCTAAAATTTAAAATGTTATAAATTATACAGTAATTATATAAGAAATAAAACAAAAACCATAAGTTAAAATATATTACTTTACTTTTATTATTTGGGGAGTGATTCAATATATATTTATATAAAACTGTTTCATCAAATAACAAATATCTTGCAGAGAGCTTTCAACCACAAATTAATTGATATTTATTTGCAAAATATATTGAAAACAAAATACTTACTTTTTTGGTTGAAATGCAACATCACATATGAAATAACCTAATCTCTGCAACTGAATTATGTCTCCAACTTTTAAATTTTTTAAATTTTCGTCTCCAATATATTTAACTGATTTTTTGCTATTATAATTAACGTATTGTTTAAAATCTTCATCTTTTCCAAGTACGGATTTTGTTATTATATGATCGTAAAATAATATTTCAACGGGAGTTAAATCATTTGATTCTGCGAGCCAAGTAATTTTAAGAGTTTTTTTAAAATCGGTATCTTGTAAATTAGTTTCTGCATCAACAGACGCAATTCCTCCATCGTTATTTCTGAAAAAAAAAAAAAAATTTTTATTAAAAAATCATGCAAAATAATTTTTAGCCCTTAGCATTTTTTAACTTTATTTTACCGATTAATTTTTTTTATTTTAAGATTTCCCCAATTAATGAATGTCACATTCTCAGACTCGCGAAGACGAATCGCATCTGCAGCTTCAATGAAAATCTTAGGACCAGTTACAACAGTCTTAGATCCAAGCTCAGGATTTTTTGGGTGTTTATTGACAGTTAAGGTTTCTTCTTTGGCATCTAATACGTTTACCTTAACTGTTTCACTTTCTTTTAATGCCGTATATCGGGGTGCAATAGGATCAATAATCTGTAAAAACATTACATTTAGCGGAGAAAAAAAAAAAAAACGTTTTCAAATGTTTATTTTTTTCTTTGATCTATACATACCTTTTTATTAAACGCCCATATTTTGTCCCATTCCATTTGGACAACAGATCTTGAAGAACCTTGTGCTATAATAAATTGTTTCAAGCCTTCAACTGTCAATCCTCTTCTTACAACTCCTCGTACGGTAGGAAGTCTAGGATCCTCCCTGAAAATAAAAATTTTAAATTAAGTATAGTGAAATAATAGTAATAAAATACAACAGTTAAAATAAAAAATTAAATACTTAACTTAGTAGTAAAAATAATGATTAAGAAAAGTTTAATAATGTTAGATAATAAATTAATGTTTAAGAAAAAGTAAAAAACCTATTTTTATTTTAATTATTGGCAAATCTATTGATATTTAAAACTTTGTCAAAAAGTATATTTTTGTGTTAAAATATTAAAATTAAATTTTTAAAATTAAAAAAAAAAATTTTATAAAATAAAATATAAGAATACCAACCAGCTTTCAACAATTTTGTTATCAACGAACCAAGTCAATTTTCTTTTGGATAAAACAGTATTTGTCATATTCAGCCTAGAATATTCCCATATATAAGGCTTTCGAAGATTTAAAACATCAATAAACCAATAAAATTGCTCATCACGATCATGATATTCCATAGTACGCAATGCATGTGTCACACCTTCGATGCTATCGACAATTGGACAAGCAAAGTCATATGTAGGATACACTCTAAAATAAGAAGAAAAATTGAGATGAGAAAATGTGAAAAGAGTATTGATGCAATATTTTAAAATTCATTTTTTTTTTTTTTGTTTTCTTAAAAAAATTTTAAACAAGATAAACCTAAAAAGTACTTACTTGTATTTTAATCCTGTTTTAGGATGTGGTTCAGTTTTGCATCTGTATATTGTAGGATCACGCATACAACCATTATCACTTTCCATATCAATTTTCGCGCGGACACAACATTTTTTACCTACTTCAGTACCTTCAACCATTTCCTTCCACATTTTAAAATTTTTTTCTTTACTATTATTCCTGTTTTTAGATTCAACTCTTTGCTCTCTTTCTTGCTTCATTATTTCTGGATCTGTATCATCCACATAAGCTTTGCCATTTTCTAAAAGTTTTGTGCACATTTCAAGCATTACATCAAAATAATCTGAAGTATGAGAAAATTTATCTGGCTTTATTTGAAGGAGTGATACATCTTCTAATATTACTTTTTCAAAATCTGCTTTTTCTTTATCAGGATTTGTATCATCAAACCTCATAATCAATTTTCCATCGAATAATTCTTTGTAATACTGATTTAATAATGCTGCTTTTGCATGACCAATGTGTAAATAACTGTAAA
The DNA here is from genome assembly GCF_000006295.1 of Pediculus humanus corporis. NCBI lineage: Eukaryota > Metazoa > Arthropoda > Insecta > Psocodea > Pediculidae > Pediculus > Pediculus humanus. The sequence continues at coordinate 15,478 of NW_002987224.1, read as the reverse complement.
TAAACAAATATTAAAATTTAATAATAAAGTAAAATATTAAATATTAAATTTAAAATTAAGTTTAATTTTAAAATAAAAATGAAAATGAAATTAAGTTTTTAATGTGAAATCTAAAAAATTATAAAATTGAAAGTACAAGTAAACAATATTCGAGTTGGAATGTCATAATTCTTTTATTTTATTTATTTTTTTAAATTCTTGATGTAATAATTTTGTAAAACTTTTAATAGCAATTTTTAATTTGATTAAAATCAGTTAAATCTAAAACTAATTTCATTTTTAATTTTTTAACTTACCCACTAGCTTCAGGAGGAAATCTTACAACTACTTTTCCTTTTTCTGCACCTGGTAAATCGACAAATTTTCCAATGTCTTGATTTTCATTCTCAGCAGAATTTAAATCCTTAGTAGTTTGGGATGGTTGCTTGATAAAATTCAAAATAGAATTTATTTCAGGTAAGTTTTTGATGTATTTAAACCATCTGGTGACATTTTTGAGATTGTCTTTATTAATTATATTTTCTTCAAAGTTTTCTTTGCCTAAATGAAAATTATAATAAAAATTATGAAGTAATTAAATTTTGAATTTAGTTTATTAATTTCCAAACTTACAAAACAATGCTCCCCAAACAGCAAAGTCAGCAATTGTTAATTGATGTCCCACTAGGTAGGAAAATGAGCTTAAAGAATAATCCAGGTACTGTAATGATTTTTCAAACTGCTGGCTGCATGTCAAAGGACCAATTGCAAATGAAATCCAGTGATTTACTTCAATTTCTTCTAAAGGGGTTTTCCCATACAATTGTAACTCACGTTTGTAGTTGGCTAAGTATCTACTAATACTGGCATCTGAGCTTAAAATTTCAGCTGTATTAATTTTCAGCTATTA